>NC_049209.1:30605092-30767592 GCF_013347855.1 Anguilla anguilla
GGAATATACAGCCAGTTTACAAGATCTAGTGCAAAACAAATTCAAGATTTGTTTTATGAACACCTTGCTATTCATATATTGTTAGGTGCTTTCATTATTTTCTACAACTCATGTATATTTGCGTACACATTAGGTCTGTAATATCTGTAATCATTATTTTATTATTACTTTGCCATAACAGTAATAAATTTATCATTTTATATTTTCAGTGTTAGTATTTTGCATCCTTGCATCTGTTTTCCACAACCTACAACTTCGCATGGCTTACAGTACATAGCTGATAAAAAAAAAACTGGACGTACCTATCTCCCTCTATAACTGTGTGTTGGGTTTATATAAATTAGAGTTGAGAGCAAGTTTCAGAGGGAGTGGTGTAATGAAATGAAAGCAACAATAGGCCTATCTTGTTTCTCAGAACATCAATAGATGCATTTATTCATTCTCAGTTCTGTACGTAGTCTAAGGTAGTCAGTAGCTGTCTGTGGGTCTTTTATGACGGGTTTTCAAACTCAATCCTGGTTTGAAAACCCAGTGTGTATGCTGGTTTTCATTCCTACTGTAACTGCAACCTCTGAATAGTAATTATCTTTTAATTATTCTTAATTAGGCACTTAATGTCTGTGAAGGATGATTTTAGTCTCTTAAAGTCACATTATGTTAGAAATAACTGGGTATGAAGAGTAAATATGCCAGATTCACTTCCCAGGCCTTTTAATCAAATTCAGATCAAATAATGTGTTAATTTTCAGTAATGTGCTCCCTGGTAAGTGATTCCTTTAGAATCACTTAGGTTTTAATTAATTCAATTATAGTCTGGCAGGTGAAATCAAGTGAGTGCCAGGTGAGTTCAAAGACAGGAAAGGGCAATCAGCCAAACCTGCATTATATCGGAATCTGAAAGCACAAAATTCATGTTGGAACACATGCATGTTTTCAGCAACCTTAACTGATCGAGACACCGGCTGTGACAGACTCATGGGCAGTGGGTCACCAGGACTGAGTTTGAAAACCGCTTTTTTAATGACAGTGCTAGAACCCCTCCTATTTGCAGTTTGACCTGCGTCTTCCTAGATGTTTGCTTGGTCATTTGTTTTTGGGCTCAGCACACATTGGCTACGTTCTTTGTGATGCTAACTTTTCCCAGTGTTCCTTGCCGTACCCTTCTTGTCCAGAAGTGTTATTAGATCTCCTTGCATACGGTGCATGCTTGAGATCTGCCCATAGATTTTCAAAAATATTCAGGTCTGGGGACTGTGAAGACCGTTCCAAAACCTTAATCTGTTGTTCCTCGAAGTAGGTAATTTTGGGGTATGTTTATTTTGGAATATGTTTTGGCTTGTTGAAATATTCAGCCTTTTCACTGACTCTGGGACATTAACTTCAAAGATTTATTGATATTTAACTTATTTCTTCCCTCCACCCGCACAATTTTTCTTGTGTCACTGCGTGGCAAACAACCCAAAAGCATAATGGATCCACCCTCATGCTTAACAGTTGGCAAGGTGCTCGTTTCTTCAAACACTTCCCCTGTTTTTCTCCAAAGGTATCTTTGGTGGTTGTGGCCAAAGAGTTCCATTTTTGTTTCATCAGTCTACAGTTCCAAAAAGTCTCTGGCTTATCTAAGTGCTGTGTCGCATACAACAGATGTTGACTTTTGTGATGAGCTCACAGGAAAGGTTTTCTTCTGACAATTCTTCCATGCAGATAATGCTTGTGTAAACAATGCTGCTCAGTGGACCGGTGTACCATTACTGCGGTGTCATGAAACCTTTCTGCAGGCCTATTGCAGTGATATAAGGGTTTTAATTTCCATACCTGGCCCTTCTATAAGCAGTTCTATCTGTGATTTTTCTCGGTCTTACAAATCTTGCTTTGACTTTGTCAGTTCCTCTGAACTTCCATTTCCTAATGACAGTTTCTGACAGTGGAAATTCCAAGCTGAAAACACACACACAAACACATACATACGATGTATTCATATTTATGCATACTCCTACACAAACAGTGGTGTAGTCACACACACACACACACACACACACACATGGACACGTGCACACACTCACACAGACACACACATTTAAAAAAAAAAAAATATATATATATATATATATATATACATATTCCAAACACTCTCAGCTCTGTGAAGGTGGTGTGATAGTAGAGTGTTGGGGTTTATGTGCTGGGGCTGTGTGTGGCTCCACCGAACCATGACGATGAGTCAGTAAGGACAGGCTTAAACGGTATATGAAGTGGGTGTGGGCTTAATGAGCGAGTTACTGCTTGTACATGTTACAGTGCGTGGACTGCCATGTATGTGGTCAGGCTAAGTTACCTCTTGAGTAAGTTCCTGTCTGATGTAACCAATTCCTCTTTCTGTCCAGCAACCCAACATCAAGCAGAAGTTTGTGGCCCTTCTGAAAAGGTTTAAAGTGTCAGACGAGGTAAATCATTAGTTTGCTTTCTTTGCTTTCCTCTTCAATTGCCCTGCCTCCCTTTGAATTCAAATTCAGACTTGAATTCAAATGTAGTTGTTTTTATAAACAACATTCTGTGTAAATACAACTGTGATTGTGTCTGACATGGACATATGCGCGTAAAACCCTCATCCCTGCCACAGCATGACACAGCAGGTTAAGACCAATCTCACAGGTAAGATGTGCATGCTGTTTGCTGTTACTTGTGTTATTTTAGGAACAAGAGTCACTACAGCAGTCTGCAGTCTCCCTGTCTCTCTCTTGACCAATCTCTCTCTCTCTCTCTCTCTCTCTCTCTCTCTCTCTCTCTCTTCGCTCTCCCTCCTTCTCTCTCTGTATCTATGTATATCTTTATGTAGGGGTGGGCAAATTCAATTTGCTTTATTTTCAGTTTAATTGAATTGATTTCCTTGCTCTCTTTCTCTTTCCCCCCACCTCTTTTTCCTCGTTGTGTGGTAATGTGTTTATGTACTGTAGCATGGCATTGCGTTGGGATCCGGTAGCTTGGTTTTGTAACATGCCACTGATTATGATTCAGGGTTTTAGTTTGGTGTGTGTGTCTAAAAGCAGGCGTGTCCCTCTTCGTTCCAGGTGGGGTTTGGGTTGGAACACGTTTCCCGGGAACAGATCCAAGATGTGGAGGAGGATCTTGACGAACTGTACGACAGTCTAGAGATGTACAACCCCAGCGACAGTGGGCCAGAGATGGAGGAGACTGACAGTATCCTCAGCACCCCTAAACCCAAACTCAAGTAAGAACTTTTAGCACCCCTAAACCCAGGATTATCTAGAAACACTGAAGCAACACCTCAAGACATCAGCTAGAAAGTTCAAACTTGTTCACAACTGGGTCTCCCAGCAGGACAATGATCCTAAGCATAACTCCAAAGTTGTAACAAAATTTACTTTGAATGTCTTTATCCTAGGTGTATGTAAACTTTTGGCCTCAACTGTACACAGATCACAGTTTTTAAAATGTACAATCCACGTTAAGTGCTTTCCTCATGAGTATATCAGATAGCAGATCCACAACTTCGGGGTTACAAGCCCGGTTGCCTAACCTCTGTGCTACACTTCCACCCACCTGTGCCTCTGCTGTTAACTGATCTTTTAAAAATATAAACGGGCTATGTCTCTCCGTCTCTCAAATTCAAATGAGCTTTTTTGGCTCAACAGGCCTGAGGTGTTGTAGAGCTGTAGAGAGCTCATTAGTACTGACATCACAGGGTAGAAGAACAAAGCCAGGAAAGGGTTGAAACGGTAGCGTAACAATGGTATCGCCTTCAGCCGTGATAACGGTATAATGATCAGTCATTTTTTTTCATGATTTGTCCCACAGGTGGCTGTAAGAGGCCACTGCCTGCCCGTATCGCAGTAACACTGATCGCTGAAACATTGTCTCAGTCAGTCCATATCTGTGAATCTGAAATAGGAAATTAAATCTGCCAACGCAGCCTCTGCTGCACTGGCGGTCAGAATTTGTACTTTGGTCTATGCAGCACATCACTGCACCAAGGGCTAGTACTTTAACTGGATGCCCAAGGGGGCCCCCTTACATAAACCTTTTTTATTGGCTGGATTACCGAGCCTCCACTTTGTCAGGATCAGCGTCTGTTTTGCAGTATGTATCATAAGTTCCAATAGCATCAAAGTTACTTGATGTTTTAATTTCATAATACAAACCCTATTTGGCCTGATTTCTGGTGGTTTCAAACAGAGCTAGCCTGAGTGTGTTAGTATTTGTTGTTGAATTACTAAGCTTTCCCTCTAACCAACTAGGAGGGTTGGTTTCAGGATTTCCTGTTGCATACAGAATAATGCCTTTTAAAATGCCAACATTTATTTAGATTTTCTTTTTTCATTTATTTGTCTTGCATTTATTTAACTAACTAGGTCAACTGAAAACTCCTCTTGCAGTGAAGTCATGGGGATGTGTCCTTTACATTTTCAAAATGTCAGTCAAATTCTGCACGCAGAACATGATGGACTGCTTGAGCCATTTAGTGTAGCTGTGCTGACTGAGTGGACACTTCTATACAGCACAGAGGGCTGGATCACATGGCCAGGCTACAGCCCCCTGACTCATAGCACGTTACCGTAGGCACCATTAAGGACGCGTTCAAGGGCAGGGCTGTCTGGGGTATAACTGATACCTGCTCTGCTGAGATAAGACTGTTTTGCTTTTGCTTTTTTCTTTTTTGTTACGGCAGTATTTTTCCATTTCCCCTCTCCTTGGCCCGCTCAGTGACCGTGTGTCCGCAGCGGGGGGATAAACTTCTGTAAATGCCAGCGGGTCCTGTCAGGTGTGCAGACTGAGAGCGGGGGGAGAGGGAGAGAATTTGAATTTGAGAGAGGGCGTGAGGGAGATGGGGGAATAAGAAGGAGAGAGATGAAAGTATTTGGTGAGGGTCTGAGATGCGGGAGAGACTGAAAGGTAGGGGGAGACGAGGAGTTGCGCTGAATGCAGATACAAAAATTGGTGTTAATTTGTGTTATTTCATATCAACCACTGCAGAATTTCTCACATTTGGGTTCTTTGTTCCCACACTGTCTAATTTTGATCACACTTTGTTGTTTTATCAAAGGACAGTGTACCTACATTTTACATCATTTTGCATTGCTTGATAAGGTGTAGATGCATATGCTGCTTCTGAATCCATAGTTCAGTTGACTGGTTATTCTGTAAATTCATATCTTCATGGTCTTCTCTCAGGTCATTTGTTAGTTGAATTTACTGTTTGAGTGCCAGGCTTCAACAAAAACCTGCACCCACACTGTCCCTTTTCAGAGACGATTGGACACCTCCTGGTTTTAAGACTATATATCCCAGGTCACATGTCCGTGAGTGAGTGAGTGAGTGAGTGAGCGAGCAAGCGAGCGCAGCAGCAGCTAAAGGGAGATAACAGTATCTTGACAATCTTTGAAAATGGATGGACTCCCTCTGCTGGTGAACCAATTTTATGGGATAGTTCACTTTTCTGGGTTTATTTTAGGTTGTCTGAAACTTCTGTAAATATCAGAAATACTCTGCATTGCACAGAAAAGCTGATCTGTTGAAAATATACACTAAAACTGAAATAATATAAAATTTCCCATAAAATGAACCATCCATTTGAATACAAAATGTGAGGAATGCACATACTGCTGTGTCTAGTCAGTGACGTTGAAATTTAGAGTCACATTAACATGCAGAGAGCTTCGCCTCAGGTCCATCCCAAAACACCAGACCATCTACATCATGGAAATGTTAATGGGAACATATTCTGTACTCTATTCTGATATTGTGTGTGTGTGTGTGCGTGTGTGCGTGTGTGCGTGTGTGCGTGTGTGCGTGTGTGCGTGTGTGCGTGTGTGTGTGTGTGTGTGTGTGTGCGTGCGTGCATGCGTGCGTTTTTGTTTTTCAGACCTTTCTTTGAGGGTGTATCCCAGTCGAGCTCGCAGACTGAGTTTGGCAGCTTGAGCCGGGACATCCTTAGTCCTGTAAGTCACACCCGGGGGTGGGGCCTGAGGGGTTGGGCTTTGAACTGAGGAAGAGGGGGGTGGGGCCTGTAAATATCAGAGGATGACAAATAATGACTTGGAACACACACAGAAGAGAAGGAGAAAATTAAAAACAGAGGGACATTAAGAGAAATATGTAAATATACGATTGTGGAAGCTAAAATAAAGAGAAAAAATTGAGAAAAGGCAAAAGAGGATAAGATGAGAGGAGACAGTAATTGAGGGGGACAGGAGGCTGACAGTTTATGCTGGTATCAACTGCTGTTCTCTGTGTATCCAGCAGGGGGAGCAGCCCCCATCGGACAAAATGAAGCGCTCCCGCAGCCGCAATCTGGACGATAACATCTCAGAGACAGACACGCTGGTAAGACCCCCTGAGGAGATGTGAAAGACACGCGCTCTCAGTGTCTCTGTCAGTGACATGCTGTGATTAACACACTGTGAGAGAGATACAGTGATTAACACACTGTGAGTGACATGCTGTGATTAACACACTGTGAGAGAGATACAGTGATTAACACACTGTGACATGCTGTGATCAACACACTGAGGGTGACATACAGTGATTAATGCAGACTCACACTCTCTGCTGTGCTGTGTGTGCGTAGGAGCTGAACGAGGAGGAGATGTTTGGAGACATGGCTCCCAGCATCACTGTTTCTGTTCCAGAGAAGCCAAGGACTCCCATGAAGAGCCAAAGCCTGCCCTCTCCCAGGTCTATAACACACACACACACACACACACACACACACGCACACGCACACACAGAAAGGACACACACACGCTCAGGCGCACACCCAGCTCCTGAGACAGCTTGTGTTTTTGCGTGACGCAGGCTGGACGGTGGCCAGACCCCCAGGCAGAAGCGCAGTACTCCTCTGAAGGAGAGGCAGCTCTCCAAACCGCTCAGCGAAAGAACCAACAGCTCCGACAGCGAGAGGTCGCCTGAGCTCGGATACACACCCCAGGTACTGTACCCACCCAAACCTTCACCTGAGCTAGGACACACCCCACCCCTCAGGACCTGTACCCACCCAAACCTTCACGTGAGCTCAGATACCACCCCCCCCCCCCAGGTACTGTACCCACCCAAACCTTTACCTGAACTAGGACACACCCCAGGTACTGTACCCACCCAAACCTTCACCTCAGCTCAGATACACCCTCCAGGTACTGTACCCACCCAAACCTTCACCTGAGCTAGGACACACCCCACCCCTCAGGACCTGTACCCACCCAAACCTTCACCTCAGCTCAGATACACCCCCCAGATACTGTACCCACCCAAACCTTCACCTGAGCTAGGACACACCCCACCCCTCAGGACCTGTACCCACCCAAACCTTCACCTCAGCTCAGATACACCCCCCAGATACTGTACCCACCCAAACCTTCACCTGAGCTAGGACACACCCCACCCCTCAGGACCTGTACCCACCCAAACCTTCACCTCAGCTCAGATACACCCCACCCCTCAGGACCTGTACCCACTCAAACCTTCACCTGAGCTAGAACTCACCCCCCAGGTACTGTACCCACCCGAACCTTCACCTGAGCTAGGAGACGCCCCCCATGTACTGTATCCACTCAAATCTTCACCTCAAATCTTTAAATTTTTCATACTGGTAGAAAACCTGTTTCAGCTTTGAGCGGAACAACAGCCCAAAGCACCAGGCCGTAACTACTAGAGCGGCCGGAGAATAAAAAGCTTTCTTAAGTGCCAGAGACCAAGGCCTGACCTCAGCTTTTTGCGGTTCAGAAGCACCGTCCAAGAAACATGAGCTGCAAATCTGCCAAGAAGATTTAAAGCTGTTATTGTAGTGAAAGATGCTTCCTCCAAATATGCCAAGTGGTTTAAAAAAAAAGTCTCGCTGAAGCATGGATCAATCCTGCTGGAACCATGACCCCGCCCCCCTGTGCCTTCTCAAATTCTCACCTGTCTTAGGTCTCACAGCCCTCAGGTACCCTCTCAAACCCTCAGCTGGGCTCGGATGCACCCCTCTAGTACCAACAGCCCTGTACACACCAAGGGGTTTGGCACACGGAGAAACTTAAGTGGCTGCTGTCTGCACTATGAGAGTCTGCAGTGGTCTCTGGTTAATCAGCAGCATCAGGGCTTAATCCGCCACCTGCTCTAAATGCATCTGGGGTACATGAGTAGGCTATTCTGCCACATCTGAGATAGCTGTGGGCTATTAGAAAGGCCTGCTGTGATTAATGATCTTAAATATCCTCAGACCCGGATTTTTATCATTTTGCTCTTTATAAGATTTATGGTCCGTAAAATGTTGGTTCTCTTCTGTGTGTGTGTGTGTGTGTGTGTGTATGTCTGTCTGCATGTGTGTTTGTGCATGTATACACGTGTGTGCGTGTGCATGTGTGTTTGTGCATATGCACACAGGTGCCCAGGAAAGCTGTGTATGACCAGCTGAACCAGATCCTCCTGTCAGATGCGGCCTTGCCTGAAAGCCTGATCCTGGTGAACAGCAGTGACTGGCAGGGCCAGGTATGGCGCTGTCCTGAGGACCCATGGCTGCCCTCTGCATGCCTGTTCTGCTCCTCTCTTCTGTCTTCGAGGCTCTCTATGTCCATCTCAGTGATTACTGAGCCTTCTACTGTGATTACTAATGTCTTACTCTAGCACAGTGATTATTAATGTCTGAATTTGCCATAGTGATTATTAATCAATGCATCTGCAATGTAGTCATTACTAATGTCTGAATATGTAGTACAGTGATGGCTAATGCTGAATATATAGTACAATGACTCATGTCTGCCTGTGCAGCGTAGTAGAGATTGGTCTGCAGTACAGCTGTGTGTCTGTCGGTGCAGCAGAGTGCAGACGAGTGTACATAACTGTCTGTCTGTCTGCCTCTCTGTCCATCCGTCTGTCTGTCTGTGTCTGTCCATGTGTCTGTCTGTCCGTCTGTGTCTGTCCATCTGTCTGTCTGTCCGTCTGTGTCTGTCCATCTGTCTGTCTGTCTGTCCATCTGTCTGTCTGTCCGTCTGTGTCTGTCCATCTGTCTGTCGGTGTCTGTCTGTTTGTCTGTCTGTGTCTGTCTGTTTGTCTGTCTCTCTGTCTGTCGGTCGCTGCAGTACGTGGCGGAGGTCCTGCAGGCGCAGAAGCAGCCGGTGGTTTGCACGTGCTCCGGAGCCGAGATCCAGGCCGTTCTCTCCGCCGTCCTCACACGGATACAGAAGTTGTGAGTCTCTCAGTCACTTCATCCGCTTCAGTGACGCATCGTACTGTATAAATCTATATAAATAAGTTGGTTAACCTCCCTCTCCCCCCCTCTCCCCCCGCAGCTGTAACTGCAACGCCTCCGTGCCCCGGCCCGTTAAGGTGACAGCGGTGGGGGGTCAGAGCTACCTGGGGGCCATCCTGCGCTTCTTTGTCACCCAGCTGGCCAATAAGACGTCTGACTGGCTCGGGCACATGCGCTTCCTGGTGGTGCCCCTGGGTCAGTACTGGGGGTCGTTGGGTTGGGCTGCACAGTATATCCAGTCACAGTAATAAGAATATCCGCCACCATGGGGCATATAGGCGATCTTTTGCCGTTTTTTCTTTAATCATACCAGATACTGTAGTAAACAACCAGACATCAGAAGCCCTGTGAAATGCTTCGAGAAAACAAGTATCACTGATATCTGTGTTTGAGTTTTTGAGGTTTTGACCTCATGTCCAACTGGTTCCCTCACACCAAGGCTCGCATCCTGTCGCTAAGCACCTGGGTGCCCTGGACAACCGGTATAGCGCAGCCTTCCTGGACAGTGCCTGGAGAGACCTGTTCAGCCGCCTGGAACCCCCCCAGAACGGTACCCGCCCAAATTGTCCACCGAAAACACACTGAGCTCACCTCGAACCCTCTCACAGCACATAGAGACTCCTGAAAACTCACAACGCACCCCCAACTGGTCACCCAAAACACACAGAGCTCACCTCTGCTCACCTCAGACCTCTGACCTCAGGCACATTGAGAGAGATAGCTGTTTTTCTGCCTGACTGTTATCTGGGGGTTTTCTGCGCTGACCGCCCCTCCCCGGCTCTGCAGAGGTTCTGGACGTGGCCGGCCGGATCAGCCAGTACATCAATGGAGCCGTAGTCACTCACCAGCTGCCCATCGCTGAAGCCATGCTGACCTGCAAGCATCGCATGTGAGTGATGTCATACCTCCCAACACTTATAACAGTTCATGTTAATGGTGTTCAGAGATGTCATTACCTGTATCTGTTCAACCAAAGTGATCAGTGTCTGTGTCTGTATTCAAATGGTAAACAAGAAGCGGGTGTGGCTTAAAAATGTGTAATGGGATATGGTAACTAGCTAGTCTGCGGTTTTGTTAGCCTCAACTAAGTTATACACCATATAAATTTGTTAATATTTTCCTAGTGTCGGCTAAATTTGGTAGCTTGCACTACTCATTTCAAGTTTCAGGTGCAGCAACACCAGCTGTGCTGCAACTACCTACAACTATCTGCTAGCTACATAGCCAGCTCATGATAATAAAAGGCTAGTTATCTAGCCAAAATTCAGTCCTGCCCTGAATGTCCTATCTATGGCTCCACCTATGTGTGTGTCACTCAGTAGCAGACCCCTCCCACTCTGGCCAGACAGGACAGCAAACTTGTTTTCTGTAAAAACATGGGATTTGCAGGACTTGGGAAGAAAAAGTATCTCTATACAACATATCTGAAATGCAGATTGTCTATTACGTAGATGTAGGGACCTCTTATTTCCTTTCTCAGCCCTTTTTCAGTCTTCCCCTTTGCTACAGCTGACTCTTTCTGTATTCCCTCTCTCCGCAGTCTGGATGAAGACTCCTACCAGAAGTTTATTCCCTTCATTGGGGTGAGCGCCCCTGCAGTTAACTTGTCTTATTAACGTCCCTGAATAAGAGTGTGAGTAAATACAGAACCATCGTTGGACCGTCATAGCCTCACCGTGTCTTAGAAAGTTTGGGTTTTTGGGACAGGCACTCCTTGTCCAATAGCTTGCTCAGGCGTGTTTGAGTTTTGTAAATGTGAAGCAGTAGAAATGGAGGGTTGTAGCGTGGTTCTCGCAGAAGTGTGTGACGGGCTTGTTTGTGTTCACAGGTGGTGAAAGTTGGGCTAATCGAACCGAGTCAGGCCTCTGCAGGTGAGCTGCTAATTTTTTTAAATTTTCAAATCCAGATGAAGGGCAGGCATAATAGAATAGAGAATGTACCACACACATAATTAGGGGTCACCCAATGGCACCAAAACATTGTGGTCCGTTGGGAATTTTTATTGTGTCAATTTATTATGGTATAATGGATAAACTGATTGTACCAACTGATTTATTGTGTTATTGCTGAAATGTTGATATGTTATGATTGTTTTTTCTTCCTGTGGATATTACGTTATTGGCTGCTATAAGGCTTAAGAGAATTTGCAGTGGATTTTATTGTTTGTCCACACCACTGCCCAGGCTTGCTACAGTTGTGAAAAGCAGGTGTCTTGTTTCTGTCCTGCAGGGGGCGATACTGAGGAGGGCGTGCCTGTCAGCCTGGCTGTCCCATCCACCTCCCCTCCATCTCACGGATCTCCGACAGGCGGCGCAAAAGACGTGGTTGCTACCCCACCTTCCTCACCCTCCATGAGCAGTGGGCTGGCTGTACTGGGGTATGCTGTCAATCACTGATCACATGTTTTGGTGTCATCATTATTTATTAATGTATTAGTCAGGACACACTACAGAGCTGTGTTATTTTGTATTTTACATATAGGCCATTCTTACATTATGGCATGTATAGTTAGAGATTAGGTTTAGCACTAACTATGTCTATGACTCTGAGGCAGTAATGCAAAAAGCCCCATTACATACTTATAGCACCTTGAAATATCCTTGTTGTTTCAGCTGGATAGTAAACCATAGTTAATATTTAGACTGGAGTAGATGGTTTCCAGTATAATCAGAATTGAATACCATATTTGTGTTCTGTCAGGACATGTACATATAGTTTTACCCATGGAAAAAGCGATGGATTGGAGATATGATGTTTTTAATTGATTCCTGTCTTTCGCGCCAGGAGCCCCAGCATGTCCCACGGCGTGGACGCCATCGGGCTGCAGGTGGATTACTGGGTGGCGTCCGGGCCGGAGAAGAGGCGGGAGGGCGAGCGGCGCGATACGGGCTCCAAGAACACCCTGAAGTGCGCCTTCCGCTCCCTGCAGGTCAGCCGGCTGCCAGGAGGGGGAGCCAGCGAGCCCCAGCTCCTGCCCAACACCATGGCCATGACGGTCGTCACCAAGGAGAAGAACAAGAAAGGTGAGCGTGGGGCCTGAGATAGCAATAGGCAGAGAGATGCGCAGGGGTGCGGTGTTCGTACACAAATAAATACAGGCATTTAGCAGACGCTCTTATCCAGAGTGACTTGCATTGTATCCAGTTATACAGCTGGATATATACTGGAGCAACGCAGGTTAAGTACCTTGCTCAAGGGTCCAACCTTGCTCAAGGGCAGCGTCCTATCGGGGAATCGAACTTGCGACCTTTAGATTACAAGACCAACTCCTTAGCCATTATACTACACTGCCGCCCTTACACACACTCCTGAGAGTGTTTATGGGCGCACTGTCGCTAGTTGTGTAATGTTGGGGTACGTGCGACGTGACGTACCTCACTCTTCCTGCAGTTCCCACCATATTCTTGGGGAAGAAGCCGAAGGAGAAAGACGTGGACTCCAAGAGCCAAATTATAGACGGCATCACCAGACTCATCTGCTCTGCCAAACAGCAGCAAACCATTCTGAAAGGTACGGGGGGGTGGGGGAGGGAGGGAGAGAGAGAGGGAGTGGGGGAGTGAGTGAGAGGAAGATGAATGGAATGACAGTGGAGAGGGAGAGAGAGAGGGAGTGGGGGAGTGAGAGATAGAAAGAGATGGGGAGAGAGGGGGAGTGAGTGAGTGAGAGGGTGGAAGGGAGAAAGATATGAATGTAGAGAGAGATGGGGAGAGAGGGAGTGGGGGAAGAGAGAGCGAGAGAGAGAGAGAGAGAAATGTGGAATTGGAACAGTTGAAGGGAAGAGGCAATCTGGGAAGCTTATTGGAGCTGGAGCGTGGAGGGGATGCTTTGGTCTGTAGGGCATATGAAGGCTCACTAATATGAACATACACTTTAATCATGTTTCCTGCCCTTGCTCTAAGCCTTCATGCATCTCTGTGTGTGTGTGCCTGTGTGTCTGTGTCTGTGTGTGTCTGTGTGTGTCTGTGTGTGTGTGTGTGTGCGCGTGTCTCTATGTTTGCGTGTATGTTCTAGTTTCGGTGGACGGGGTGGAGTGGAACGATGTGAAGTTCTTCCAGCTGGCTGCTCAGTGGCCCACGCATGTCAAGTACCTGCCAGTGGGATTGTTTGGGTACAGCAAGCCTTCCTCCTAGGAAGCACTTTTACTCTGCTTTCGCTGCACAGCCAATGACCAGCCATTTCACACTGCCGCGACCAATCAGAGCTTCCTGAGCGAATCGGAGCCAACCAGGGAGGCGGGCCTCTCCTTTTTTTTTTTTTTTTGATAGTTAAAGATTTTGTTGGTATGTTGTTTGTGTCTTGGAGGTGTGGACAGTTTTATTTATTTATTTTTTTTGACTGAAGGGTTTCTTTTCTTTTTGGTTATATGGAACATCTGTTTGTCCTCTGACAGCTAAAGTTCCATCCACTGGAGAGGAGTGTGAAAGTTATTATTTATTACAGGAAGTTAGATTGCTGGGGCTGTTATAGGAGATTGAGAAGAACAGAACGTACCTGGCTGGAGAAACTGAACTCTGACACAACTAAAGGTCAAAGGTCAGAGGTCAACAATATGAAGGAGGAGCCGCTACACAAGGCCCTGCATAGTAAGAGCCTTGTTGTGATGGTGGAAAAAAAGGCAGGGGAGAGAGGAACCACATTTGATTGGTGCAATGATATTGTGTTGATATTCTTAAAGAGCATAAGCACATAAAAAGGCACTTGCTCTGAAGTTGCTGTTTTCACCCTTGTTCTTTAAATGCTTGCACTGAGTGGGGTGGTATTTGTTGTTTTGGGGGTGTGGTACAGTCCTGCCAAATCGTGTTGTAGTGCAATCACAATCCAGCTCTAGCAATACTAAAGCGCTTAATGGAGCTGATTCATCTTATTATAGTTAAGGATTTATTGAATATGTTACAGACATCCACATTAATTTTACTACACTAACGATATCAACATTGTAGTAAAATAAATAATAGCTACATGTAATTTGTGATATATAACATCATTTGTGACTACCCTGTTATATTTGCACAGATAAGCTATATATTGGTGAAGACACAATATTGATAAACATCTCTGAATACATATTGATGTATGATTAATAATCAAATGTCTGTTGATCAATTGAATAAATCCCATCCCTTATATCAGTCATGTGCTGATGCCAGTTTGGTCCTGCAGACACATTATGCAGGCTAGGTTGTATATAATCAGAGAAGATGGCTAATAGCAGTGTCTTAACTCCTGGACAGCCAGTCCAAGTGAATTTTCAGCTGTTCTCTAGGCCAGGGCTGCCAGACCCTGTTCCTGGAGATCTGCCATCCGTTAGGGTTTCACTCCAGCCCTATCAAAGCACGCACCTCATTCAACAGCTATATATCTTGATGAGCTGCAATGAAAATGCAATGAAAACCTACAGGACAGTAGATCTCCAGGAACAGGGTTGGACAGCCCTGCTCTAAGCTATATATAAAACACAGAACACTTATCTTCTGAAACCCTTTGCTGTTCGATGGTGTGAATTGTACTTGACTGAAGATGTCTAAAGCACTTCAGATGTAGGCTATTTTATGTGACCTGTGCTTACAAAATGATAATTATGTATTGTTAGTAAGTTTGAAGTCATGCCTTCACCTCTGTAAAAGGCTAACTGTATCCAATAACTAATAACTATATCCCATTACAGAGGTGTTTCTCGTCCCACTGCACCACAAGCATGTCTTATTAAGATACCAAAATTGGTTTGGCTGAACTGTGCTGGCGTTTACATCCTTAAAATATGGCCCAGATCCCACCGGTAAGTCCTTGTTTGACTAATGAACATTAGAATCTAGAACAGGTCCAGTCCTGATCTAAGAGTATCTTCAGAGTTCAGAACAAAGGCTTGCTCACCACCATCAAAAGGGAGCCCATAGCCGGTTGTAAATTCACCAAATGAACCAGACAGTGGGCATCGTCAGAGTGGAGAGAATCCACTATCCACTTGGTCCACTATCACAGCAGGATCTCCACTATTTTAGTGCTGACCTGACTAATTCATCAACTAATGTATTAGTGGATTAGGCGGATGTGAAGACCAGGGGACTTCTTTTGACCGCACTCTGCTCTGTCAGTCAATCAGTCATTTAGTCCGATAAGCTAAGCCTACTCTGTTTCCGTAGTACAACTGAGCTTGGATTATGGAGTAAATTATTCTGAAATATGTGGACACATTAGGCTGCATGAATTGCTTATTAATAACTGAAGAGGAGTAACTATCAGATGCAGGATACAGAGGAGAACAGGCTTTAAATAAGACCAGGGTCCACAGTAGAGTCTGGACCAAAGGAGACCTGAGTCTAGAAGTACTGGTCAGGGTGTGACGTTCTTTCTCATACACCCAAAAAGAGTGTGTTGAAATTGATCGTGGATTCTGATGGCATCTGCCTGAAGATGACCACAGAATACCTGCTAGAACCAAAGACCCGGCTGACAGAAAACTGTAGAGAAACAGGAGAAAGAGAAAGTTTTATTTTTCAAAGGAAGAGGGGGAAAGTGTGGAAGTGGGCTGCCAGTGTTCCGAAAGCCTCCAAGCTCTCATCGGTGGAACCGATCAGGACCCAAACCGGTCCAGTGATCCACATAAATCAGACATGCTCATTTTTTGGCCTGATTTTAGTTACCTTCATTTCTCCCTTGTGTTTTAAAAAAATGTATCCAGTGTTTGGCCGTAGTCGCTAAACTGGTGTTGGGGGCCAGGGCTTCCTCTGTGTTTAGTTACGGCATGACATTCAGTGTTTAACCTGAAGCACAAGCTACTGTGGTTGTCGATGTTACCACGTGTATCAAGTGTTGGGACCCTATGAGCATAACTCCTGCAGGGGGTGCCGTAGGAAGTTTTCTTCTAAATGGATGGTCAACAAATAGTCATAAATCCATCCAAAAAAACTAAAACAAAAGACATGATACCATTGTGTTACGTGACACACTTTACTAGCAAGCTAACGGTATCTTATGCTGTTGATCCAATGCTACCACAGAAAAAAAGGACATCTGTGCTTTTTGTGTGTAAAATCCTGTTCTGTAAAGTTCCTAGAGACCAATGCTGATCGGTCTTATTGGTCTGTGGTGACTGTGGCCTTTACATCTTCATAAATTGTAAGAAGGAATTAAACTGTGTTAGATACAAATATGCATTTATTATAGCCAGTTCTTGTCTCCCTGACTGGGAGAGAGAGCCTTGTGCTGTGTCAAGTGTTATTAAAATCAGTGAAAATAAGGGGTCTATATTCTAAGTGTTACCTAAAGTATTAAGGGGGATTTACATTGTTATTGCAATTGTACTGTCGTAATGTAACTGTCAAATAATGTCCAGTCAGTAGCATAAAATGGCTCAAGCTTCAGGCAGTTCAGCTCCACTGCTTCAGTTAGTTCTGAAGCTTTCAATCCAGTTAAAAAACCACCTGAGACAGTTTTTCTGAAGCTGACAAGCAGATGTTTAGGGGGTGGAGGATTGGGGGTGGAATGGGATTGGTGGCTTACCCCCATTAGAGATCGATGTTTTAGATCTCTTCCTCTCTCTCACCCAATCACAGTTGGAATTGGGGTGACCCCATGTGTTAGAGCTGTTTTGTGGGTTTGCTGATCGAGCTGGGTCGTGTCTCCGCTCCTTCTGTTGTCTCATCAGCAGAGCATATGGACTGTTGCCAGGGTTGTGAGAGCAAGGCTTCACAAGCCCCGGAATCGATGGGTGGAGCTATAATTTGATGTAAAATAATCACTGTCATTGATGGGAGTCAGTGACTGATGTCACAATGAAGCGCCGCCCATTGCGGGTTTCGAGGGGCCTCATGAAATCTCATGGGCTCTTATAACAGCTAGTGCTCTTTCCTTGAGAAGAGATGAATTGTGGGAAACCCTATAGAACTGTCACATTCAAACTGCTACTGAACTGTGCTGTGAGGACCAACATTACACCAAAATGTTGACTGAATGAGTCGCAGGTTACAAACATAGCAACCTTTAAATTTTCAAGGTACAGGGAATCTTTCCAAAACAGGGAAGGCAGAATTTGTGAAGGAGGTAGCCCTCCACTGCCAAAAAGTAATGTACTACTGATTTTGAAATGGGTGGGGTGGGCAGTTTCCTGTGATTGTGATAGAGGGCTGTTACTATAAATGTTAAGTGTTTTGTAAAATTGTTCTTGTCTCAAAGAAGAAAAAAAAGTAAAGGTCAAATGTGATTTCCTTTCTGCAGTATTCCTGCTAATTTAATCCTGTTTTATTTGACAGGGTCTGAAAATGCAGTACACTCTATAAATGCTTCTTCTTCTTTGGTTTCTGTCCTTTCCCTCGTTCCTCCCGAAGTTGTTCCTCCTTACCTGGAATATGTCCGTCTCTGTGAGATAAAGCAGTTTTTTTCCATGGCAAATGCCGAAATGATGCACCCAGTCGTTCTGTGTAATTTCAGTTTTCTAACCTGCTATCTTTGAGCTGCAGTACAAATAGTGTCAGAATGTTTGTCATTTATGCTATTTTGAGTCCGTTGCATGAGGCGTTCAGTTAATTTACAAATGGCTGACTTCAGTTTTGGACAGTAAGGCACAGCCTTCTTAAGCACCTCCTTTATCACAATGGCCTGATCGACAATCTCTTGTAATGTGACAAATTACCAAAAAAAAAAGACTGAATATAACAACACTGAATATCGTCTTTTACTTTTATGTTTGCTTCAATCTTAGTTCTTTGAAACACACCTTAAATATTGAAGTTGTTTTTGCTCCAAGGTTCTTGGAAGAAGTATTTTTGCACATGCTGATGTCTCTCCAGGCTTACGTGGCTGCCTGTTGTAATGCTTGTACATATAATACAATCACAAAAAACAAGTGTGTGTAAAATAGCTTTGAGTACATTCTTGTATTGATTTCTTAATATTGATTTGTTTTTTGTAATACGGCTTTATGGTCATTTAAAAATTGATCACAGTTGTAAGTGGAAGTGACCTTCAGTGCTTGAACCATCAGAAATAAAATAAGTAATCTTGATTGTGTGTTTTCTTTAATACCATTCAGTACATGGGTTTTCAAAATGCTTGGGGTACGCTCTAAAATAAAACCTTAGCTTACACGGCCATTGCACAAATGTCCGTGTAAGCTAATGTTTTTGCTCTTGGGTGTGTTTGTCTTTGCATGCATTGTACCCTTTTATAAAGTCATGACACATTTGAACTAATCTTAGATGTGTGGACATCATAAAACAAAGCATTTTGCTATTAATCTTGTCCCTCTGTTGCCCCTTGGGATTGGTTGGAATAGTCACATCAGACGATTTTCAGCATCTGGATAAAACTTTATTTAAAATAAGATGAAAACATTCAGTCATTTTACTCGGGTTAAGTACAGATTAAACAAGAATAAAACATGAAATGAATAGCTGTAGCTACAGCAGATTTCTGGACGAGTGTACGCTGCCACTCACTGCAGAAGGGTGCAGCTTCTTAGGCATAATCCAGTATTCTACCCCAACTTTAATCCCCCCCTTTACTGGTCTCCATGCAGGTGATGTGGTGCTCCTGTGAAAGGGTCTCCAGTCAACGCCATAGATATTTTTATGTCGACAGAGAGGGAGGGAAAAATAAATGAAACTCAATCTTTTTTTAGGCATTATTCAAAAAACTGGAGAAAATGGTCTCTCATATTATTATTGTTGTTAATAATAATAATAATAATAATAATAATATTATATATTATATTATATATATATAATATTATTATTATTATTGAGTGTGAAATGGAACAGGGTTTGCTAAATGTAACCGGGTAATAAATGATTTTGCTGTGACTGGGGCTGCCGGGTGGGTGATGGTGCTGAGGCGCTTGCTGCCGCTGGTGCGGTCGTGTGCCGTTAGCATCTAATCCGTGTCGGCGCCTGACTGTGCCGGCTGGCGGTAACGGCCTCGTCTCATCGCTCAGGAGTGACGGCGGTTAATCAGCCGCCTGCGGGACCAGCGGCTGGTGGACTGTTTAAATTAAGGGCTTTGTAGAAACAAAACAGGCCTATTAATACAAGTACACATCACAAAAAAAACTGGTAAAATTGTGTAATGTAAAAATGTGAGTAGCTGATGGACGCATTCTGCACAGAGAGGTGAGCTGGATCGTGTGCCTTGTGGTACGGAAGTAACATCCATCGATCCATCCATTATCTGTACCCGCTTATCCTGGTCAGGGTCGCAGGAGGTGCTGGAGCCTATCCCAGCGTGCATTGGGCGAAAGGCAGGAATATACCCTGGACAGGTCGCCATAAAGCATCAGAACTGCCACTCCAGTAGCCACATGTAATACCCTCAGAGTACCAAAGGCCAAACGTAACAATGCAACACAATAAAATCACTTCAGTGGAAGTGGGGGATTTAGAAGCCTCTCACCATACAGGGGGCTTGGGAAAAGGGGTGGAGCTTAAGTAGCTCTGTTCATACATGGAGTGGGGGGGAGGAAAGGGAAGGGCTCATGAGTTTCTCTTTCAGTACAAGGCACTGGTGAAAGGGGGGCGGGGTTTATAAGTCGCTCTCTCCGTACAGGGCGCTGGAGAAGGAGATGTAGTCCAGGGCACCGGGCGGGGCGTCGCTGGCGAGGTACTTGGTCATGTGACTGATGCAGTACTCCGCCTGCTCTGGAGGAAGCTCTCTGCGTAGCTCATCCACTGTGATATACATCTGAGAGAGAGGTTATTATTATTATTATTATTATTCTCATTGTTATTGTTATTATTATTATTATTATTACTACTAATATTAGTATTATTATGCAGCTTGTCCAATGTGAAATATGTGTGAAAGGGGAATATAACTATTATTATTTACACACGTTTACCCACGTAACTCAGCTTGCGACGACAGTATGTTTATGTGTCTTGAGTTGTAGGTGAGTAGTATGTAAGTGCATTATGCTTACGTATGTGCAGTGAGTGTATTTATGTGAGCTCTAGGTGAATAAAGCAGGTGTATGTGTGTGAGTACTAGACAAATAAATAACAGCATGAGCATGTGTATGAGTTTTAGGTGAATAAAGTAGTATGTTTGTGAATTCTATGTGAATAGCATATATGTGTGAGTTCTGCATGAACACAGTATATGTGTATATATGCACTAAGGGAGTACTGTGTGTGTAAGCACTAGGTGCTGCTCACCTTGTCCGATGCCAGGATCTTAAAGGAGGCCATGACCTGCTCGGCTGTGTCGGTCTCAGCTGCTTCCTGCGTCATGAAGTCGATAAAGGCCTGGAAGGTCACCGCGCCCACGTCGTTAGCGTCCACGAGGGTC
The DNA here is from genome assembly GCF_013347855.1 of Anguilla anguilla. Lineage (NCBI taxonomy): Eukaryota > Metazoa > Chordata > Actinopteri > Anguilliformes > Anguillidae > Anguilla > Anguilla anguilla. The sequence continues at coordinate 30,625,611 of NC_049209.1, forward strand.
ATGATGCGGGCAAATTCCACCTCACCCTGACGGGGCCGGGACGGGGGAAGGGGCGAGGGTTTGGGTTGGAGTAGGGGTGGGGGTGGGGGTGTGGATGGAGAGAGGGGGTTAGTTATTGCTCTGTGCTGTAGCTTCACGGGGTGGTTATGCTCTGTGCTGTAGTGTGTCAGCATGTCTCACCAGGTCATAGCCCATGGAGATTAGGCAGGCGCGGAAATCATCTGGCTCCATCATGCCATGCCTCTTCTGCAGAGGGAAAAGCAAACAGCAATCAGACACATGCTGCACCACACGTACATGCTGCACCACACACTACAACACATACTTATACACACATATACAGCCCTACGCACTTTTATATACATTGAGTCATAAAATCACATACTGCATCGCTCATCAATACACACGTATCACATACTTACGTAGAGTGCCACACACTGATACACAACATCATAGATCATCCTCCCTCCTCCTGCCTCCTCCCCCCTCCACACAGACACACACACACACACACACACACTCACACACACGCACACGCACACACACACACACTCTCGCTCACTCACCCTGTCAAAGTGGTTGAAAGAGGCTCTGAACTCATTGAGCTGCTCCTGGCTGATGCCCTTGGCGTCACGGGTGAGGATCTGGTTCTCGATCTCGTTGATGGAGTGCGTGGTGGTGCTGAGCAGCTGCTCCCAGCCCACACGGACGTGCTGCAGACAGGAAGGAGGAGGAGAGAGGGAGGGAGAACAAGGGAGACAGACAAAGAAGAACAGGAAGGGCGGAGAAGGTGCCGCGCACCACAGGAAGTCAGAGATCGAGATGAAAGTGGCGATCGATAGAGTGATGTTGAAAGAAAGCAACGCACAGAGAATGGACTAGAACAATGTCCACACCAAACACACACGGCTTTAAGTTCTAATGGAAAATCTAGAGGGAGTTTACTCTCCCGAGGTGAGTCTGGTGTGCCTGCTGTAGCATGGTATACCTCCATGGTGTAGCTGGTGTGCTTGTTGTCGAAGACGAGGGACATTTGGCTCAGCTGGTGGTCTCCCTCCAGGTTGTCGATGCTGGACTTGTAGTTAGCAATGTCGTGCTCGTACTGTTTCAGATTGTTCATCTGCTCCTCCAGAGAGCCAGCAATGTCCACTGAGATGTGAACAATCTCCTGCAAGCAGCTCAAGGTTATTCATTTATATTCACTTGTATATAAAAAATTTAATGTTTAACACACGCATTTATACAGTAATTAATTTAACATGCATCATATGATGCATATTTCATATTTAATGTAGCTAAGAGTCCAGTTTTTTTTTTTATTAGACAAAGGCAGGTACCAAAATTTAAGACACTGAAGTTGGCTGCACAGGACTATTATTTCTGACATATAAATGTATCTGGGAAAACATGGCTGCATGATAGGCTATCATAGACCTGTTTGTTTCAGTCCTATTTGCATTCTTTTTGTGCTATTCTAGCTAACAACCATACCAAACTTTCTCATGGAAGGGCAGTGTTATATTCCACCTACAGAATTCCAGACACTGGCATACTGTATGCCGAGATACACATAAGCAATACTAGCCACGTGCAGTGGCCCATTTTTCCATTGGTGTTTCCATTTTTTGTTCACTACTCGTATGATATCACGTGACATATATGCACATCTGAACACTCCACCTTCATCTTGGTCTGAATCCAGGGTCCGATGACGTTGGCCTGGGCGGCGAACTGGCATCTCAGCCTCTCGTTGGCCTGCTGTCTGGCCATTTCCTCCTGCAGCACCTGATCTCTGTGAGGAATCTGGCACCTCACCTGCAGCAGGGAGAGAGAGAGGGGAGAGAAAGTGGGAGGGAGAGAGAGAGAGAGGGAGGGAGAGGGAAAGAGAGAAAGACAGGGAGAGGGAAAGAGAGAGAGGGAGAGAGGGAAAGAGAGAGAGAGAGAGCGGAAGAAAAAGAGAGAAGAGCGATCAGTTGAACGGCAGCAGGTGACCCAGTCATTCCCCGCTGGCCTTGGCTTTGCTTACGGCCTCCCACTTGCTGCTGAGGTCCTGGGGGGTGAGGTCGGTGTAGGGGTTGACACCAGGCAACTTGATGCCGTAGGTCTGGGCGATCTTCAGGATCTCACTGTGGATGCCCATGGTGGCCATGCGCTCCTTGTCGGCCTCGGGGAGGGTGGCTTTGAACTGGTCGTGGGCTGTGATCAGAATCTAAGGGGGGGGGGGGGGGCACAGGAAGTGGTGGACAGGTGGGCAGAGGTGGAAAGTCCAGGGGTCAGAAAGTAAAAGTCCTGCCATGTATTTCTTCTACCCAATAACTCCAGCCAGCTGATTTCATTATTTTTTTCTACCTCCTGGCTGAAGAATTGTGCTAATTAGCAAATCCAGGTTTTTGGAACAAAATGATGGGGAGGCCTTTTACTTTCTGAACCTGGATTTTGCATCTCTGCAGGTGTGTGGCAATGAAACAGATTGATGAACTTCCTCACTTATTATGTTCCCATAAACATGAAATTAGGTAACTTGAGAATGTCAACTGACAATATTGTGTGAGGAAAGGGCAATTTCAGCAAATGGAAATGAAAAATGAGAGAAATATGAAAACAGTAGATTGTTTTTGGTAAACTGACTTTTAATAATTTTCATTAAGCCTTAATACACATTACATGTATTAAGGCTAACAGAAACAGCTACAATTAGCACAAACGTATCCCATACCTTCATTGTAATGAAAAATAAACCACTCTCTTGTGATAAAAATGAATTAAAATAGTGATTACTGCAGAATGTGGGGCTTGCTGCATCCTAACTCCACTTTTTTCCCCACAAGGCAACTTGGGAACACCTGTCTGGCTGCTTTTCTGAACATACTCTACATTCCAATGGAATCCCAGTTGCCGAACGCCTAACCCTATACCTGGATCTCCTCGATGCTGTGGACGATAAACATGTCCTGCAGATCCTCCATCGCTCCATCCATCCAGTTATTAAAGGGCGCCGCCCTCTTGGCAAACTCCAGGTACAGCTGGTCAATGGTCTCCAACAGCTTCTCTGTACGCTAGAATACCCACACACACACACACACACACACACACACACACACACACACACACATACAAAACACAATCAGCACAGCCTACACCCTCACTCTGTCAGGTCGACAGGTCCTCACAGCAGCTTTTCGCAACACTAGCCCTTGGGAATGGCTGTGTGTTCCTGGGCTTATTCTGACCCTTTGCTGTGTGTGCTGGGGTCTGTTGGAAGTTTAAATGAAGTTTCTACACTCATACTGTATTTGTGCATTAAAAAGTGGTCATGCAGACATCATGAGCTTTCGAGGAAAGCATATGCTTGTCTGTGCTCTCCCGAATTGACGGCAAAGGTTACACTGAAAAGGTGCTCCTCACATACTTCTAGTGAGTCCCTCCTCTTCTGAGTGAGGGTTCCCAGGTTATCCCACTGGTCACAGAAGCCCTGGCAACGGGCATTGATGGCAGCAGCATCGTGGTAATCCAGCTCGCTGGAACACAGAAGCAATAAGCCATCACATGCAGGGCTGAACCAATCAGAATCAGACATCAAAACCAGGCACCAGTTCACAGCCAATCGGCAGTTTACTAGCAGGACCACACCTGGCTCATTCACCCAGATCACATATGAGTGTGTGTACAGAACCAGACACCCTCTGGTCCTTTGTTTCTTGAAAACGCCCCAAATTTCACTGTGCAATGACAGATCTGGTGTCTCTAATCAGATCTCTAATCCCCCCTCCCTCCCTCACTTCAGCTCCTGGGCGATGCTGGCGATCTGCTCCAGCCTGTCCTGGTGGGCGGTGAGGTCGCTCTCGAATGCTTCGTGCTTCCTCACGAGGATGCGGACTTCGGCCAGTGAGGCGTGCTCAAAGTCCCTCTGTGTCAGAACCTCCTCTTTCCCTGGGGGTCCCAGAGAAGGGAAAAAAAACCTCAGCATGACTGAATAGAAATGGCCCGGCCAAAACCCTCCTGAGCTGGACTTTTACCAGTTAGCCCCAGTTCCTGAGGTCTCTGACCATTCCTAAGTCTGGTAATGAAGTTTGTACCTGTCCCTAAAGCCTCTGCCCCTGCCTCCCATGGCACTCTCATCCCATCCCATCCCACCCCACCCCACCCCACCCCACCCCCTTGTACCTGCGGTCCAGGCCTCATGCAAGGCGCATTTCTGCTTGAACTTCTCGGCCAGGTGTTCCACTCTTTCCAGACGCAGGATCTCCATGACGAGCCAGTCCTCGTAGCCCTTTTCCACCTGCTCCAGACCCTTCCAGGCATTAGCGATGTCCTGTGGGGTGGAGACAGGAGATTACTGTTTGTACAGGGGGGCAAAGGGTGACATTCATCCCGTACTGATTTATTTTTTAAATGTTATTTAAACTATTTAACTAGGAAGGGAAACTGAGTTATTCTCATTCAGCCATGGACTGGAGAAAGTAGGGAAGGTGATATGAAGGTATAAACCACAGTATAAACTGTATAACCAACTGTGTGTGTGGGGGAGGGGGTGTGATTAGGTGGCATGAAATAGATTAGGTGGCATGAAATAGAGATCAAGTTGATAATTTGACCATGACATTAAAGCAATGGGATCATTAATGACGCCAGTGTCTGGACCTCACTTTACAGTCTCATCAGAAATACAGCGTCTCCTACAGGACAGAATCCCAAAAACGCACTGAGGCTCTAATGGTTTTTTTCGATTTGGTTCAAGGGAAAAACAGCCCAATACTAACTCACCAACTTCAATTCCATCAGCACACTGGTTTCTCCAGGTCTCCATGTACTCACTCACTCACCAGCCCTGCTTAGCTCACGCTGAGAGGGATGAGAAAGCTGCAGGCGGTCCAACAGCTGACCCTTTGTAAGGTGTTCATGGAGATCAGATGAAGCTGGCTGCTGGACTGTGTTAAAGTCTAATGTGGAGGTCAGACACTAAGCTCTGGGAGAAGCTCATTAACCCCAGTGCGTGAGGGTAATTGTCTGGGGGCAGTTATGAACATACCGAGACCATCTTGCCCTCGGAGGGCATGAAGGCGGGGCGGTTGCTGAGCCTCAGCTTGGTCTGCAGGGTGTTGAAGCTGATCTCCAGCTGGCGCTTGTCCTGGGCGCGCGGCGGCCAGTGGACGCGGCGGTAATCGCGGAAGTCCTCCAGCCTCCGCTGCATGGCGCCCATGGACTGCTCCGCCACGCGGTTCTCCAGCCAGGGCACGGTGCGCCGGATCCACTCCAGCAGCTGCCGAGATGGGGAGGGGGCGAGGCAGAGGGGGCGGGGTCAGTGAAGGGAGGGGCAGGCGACAGGGCTTTAAAAACAGCGTAAATGGGCGGGGCTCACCTCGCTGGCCAGTTTCTCGTACTCCTGCATCAGTCTCTCGTTCTCCTGGTTCACAGCCAGCACCCTGCAGATCCTGTTAGCAGCAGTTTCAGCCTGTGAGACAGCGAGACATTTCTCACTCCTTATTCAACACTTCATTTGTTCTTTTTTCTTGCAATTTCAATTATACCTACTTTTATTTTGTGACCTTTTATTGTGCTTTTCCATTTTGTGTACAGAGATGGTGAGATGGAGAAAGAGACAGAGATAGAAAGACACAGGAGAAATGAGGATAAGCCGGTGAAATGTGTGCTAATCAGATGATGCGTATTGTAAAGGAAGTGAGCGCGTGTGATTCTGTCCCACCTGTTCAGCACCAGCAAAGGCGTGGTAGAAGCAAGAAACATAGGTCATGATGGCCTTCTCGTCTGGTTTATGGGTATTTACAATGTCTGTGCACAGGAAAACAAATAAATTCAACACAGTAACATTAGATGCCTTTACTGAGAAGAGGTGGAAAATCAACCCATCAACTGGATTTACTAATTAACACAATTCTTCAGCAAGGGGGTTGAGCTAGTTGGTGAAAACAGTTGGCTGAGTTCACGGGTAAAAGAAACACATGGCAGGACTTTTACTTTCTGATCCCTGAACTTTCTACCTCTGATATGGACTAGAGCAGTGAAGTATAGGTTCACAGCACAGAAAGTGCCATGGTGGGGAAATCAACCCCGTAAAGGCACAGGGGTATTCATGGCTCGACGAGTCAGCGGAAATGGAACCTGCTGCAATACACAGACCACACCAGGGGTGTCCAATCTCCTCTGAAAAGCGCCGGTGTGGGTGCAGGTTTTTGTCTAGCCTTGCAGTAAGACACCATATTCTACCTATCAAGATCTTGATTGAAGACCATGATTAGTTAATTAGTTGATTCAGGTGTCATAGTGCTGGGCTAAAACAGAAACCTGCACCCACACCGGCTCTTTGCGGATAAGATTGGATCCCCCTGGACTATGCCAAACGTCTCGTCTCTGGTTCAAAGGAAAGAGGCAGAGAAAGAGATAGTGGTATTACCTTCAGCGTCCAGCATCCTGGGGATGTCTAGGAACTTCTCAGCCACTTCAAAAGCTGTGTTGAGGTTGCCGATGGGGTCATCCTGTACAGACAGACAAGCAGAGAAAGATTATCCCCACAAATGTCAACATTGCGCAAGCTGATCTCCTGTTCATTCTGTTTGTTATTCTTCTCTGTTGGTACAAAATGGATCAGGTGTCACTGCATAAGACAGGCAAAAGCTTTATGACTTGCGTACCAGGATTACTGAGACAATTATACACATCTAAGGCTTTACCTGTCCAACATACAGCATACTGGAGAAACTTAGTTCATGTAAGTGGTGAAATGTGCAGATGCACTGTTTTGGAAAACAAACTGGACAAGTAATTTCTCTACTATATGTTACATGCTGGTCAGAAGATCATGAGTTAGTCACAGCATCCTATTAGTCACAGCACAGTTTTTGGGTCATCGACTGCTCTTGTCTGGCTCAGCAGCTTATTATTGTTTTGAATGGACACTAAGGGCTCTTTCCAATCGCTTATTTTACCTCCGTGCATCCTTTCCTCACTTCCTTGACTCCACCCAATGGAGGACACAAGGAATGGATGCAAGAAAAGAAAAATGGAACGTCCTTGTTCAGTCAATCATCAGTTTGAAGCCACGTTCATTATAGACATGGCAGATGGGGAGAGGTGGATCCACAGATCGATATTTATGCGTCACACATTCCAAAAAAAAAAAAAACTTCTGCAAAGGATGCACTGGTGTTTCATTGCTCAAGCATCCTTCAGGAGGTTCCTAGCTCCTTTAAGAAGCATTTAACAGGTTGGAATGTCCTGCAAGGTGACGGTCCTTAGTTGATTTCCGGGTCAGTCGAGGACAAAGGAGACAAGTACAGATAAAATAAGTGATTAGAATGAGTCCTAAGACTGCAACTTGAAGCTTTATGACCTCATGGATTTAGACCAGTGGTTCTCAAACTCGATCCTGGGGGACCCCTGTGTATGCTGGTTTTCAATCCAACTTCAACAGCTTTTCATGTTTTAGAGCTGGGGTCCCCAGTTTTATCCAGAAAGGGCTAGTGTGGGTGCACACACCTGATCCTGATTCTACTAATCAAGGTGCTTAGCAATGACTCTAGTGATTGATTAGTAGAATCAGGTGTGTGTACCCACATTGGCCCTTTCTGGAACCCCAGCTCTAAAACATGAAAAGCACCTAATTAAGAAAAATTAACAGCTTGTTAATTCTGGGATTGCTGTTGTGGTTGGAATTAAAACCAGCATACACAGGGGTCCCCCAGGACCGAGTTTGAGAACCACTGATTTAGTCCACAAAGAGAGCCCAGAAAAAGCGTGAAAGGGTTAAGTAAATAAAACTTTAAGAGCAGGGAAAGCTTTGGCCATATGCACTCAGTAGCTACATAAGGAGATCTATACTCCAGGAGAGTAGGATTTGCTGGGAAGAGATGGAGATGGACTATATGGGTGTGACCTCTAGTTTATGGATGTAGGGGTGATCCATGGTTTTAGGGGTGAGTATGGTGAACCCTGGCTTACTGGTGAATGAAGTGAACCCTGGTTTAGGGGCGAGCTGGGGTGGCTGCTGGTTTAGGGGTGAGTGGGGGTGACTGCTGGTTTTGGGTTAATCAAGGGTGGCTGCTGGTTTAGGGGTGAGTGGGGTGACCCATGTTTAAGGAGTCAGTGAGGTGACCCATGGTGTGGGGGTTTAGTTTAGGGGTGTGGGGGGGGGGGGACAGGTGAGGGCACCTTGCGCAGTTTCTTGTAGTCAATGAGGTCGGGTCTGTGTCTGTGGATGAGAGCACAGAGAGCCAGGCCATCTTTCCAGCTGAGACACAGAGAAAGAGGAGGGGTGGATGGGAGATGGGGGTTAGAAGGAGGAGTAGAGAGGGGGGAGAGTGAAGAGATACAAAGAGTAGGATGAACACAGGCAACATATAACTAAAAAAAGAAGCAAAATAAAATGAGGAATGAGAATAAGACAAAGATAGAGAAAGAAGTATAATGAGATGGCAGAAGAGATGTGCCAAACCTTTCTGCTGCTGCTTCGCTAACTTTATCGGTCAACTCCTGACCCTTTGAGGACAGTGGCTGTTTTTCTGCATCTTGACCAGCAGAGAGAGCTAAGTGCCCACCTGATGTGGAAGTTCTGGACGTTGACATTCCTGTAGGGGGCAGTCTTCCTCTGGCACCACAGCAGCAAGCCATCTTTAGCAGAGGTTTCTAAAGAGAAAGAGCAAAGAAGTCTCATAAAAACAATGTGTTTAAAAGCACAGTAATACTGGCCATGAGTAAATATACTGAAATGCCTCAAATCAAGCTAAAATATCAGAAAGCTGTGAGTGACAGAGATGTACAGTAAATGTGCAGCGCATGGTTTAGTGTGAGTTTGTGTGCACACAGAAATATTTGCATACACACGTGTGTGTGTGCATGTGTGTGTGTACGTGTGCGTGTGTACACAGCCCCTCACCCTCCACAGAGATGCCCTGGATAGCAAAGCGCAGGATAATGGTCCAGATCATTCCCAGGGTCATCTTCACGTTCCCGTCAACAATCTCTGCAACGGGAGACACAGTCAGTCCGTTTTTTGTTCTTTAAAGGAGAGCAGGACAGTCTTCCAGCCTCTCGTGTTTTTGCTTTATACATACAGGCAGAAAACAGAGAGGGTAACGGCTGAGGAAGCGTTGCGACAGGGGATGGAACAGCAATCCCCATACAGCTCGAGAGTCAGAAGCCCTAAGGACACTTCTCACCTAGACACAGTCAGCCGTACCACAGGCTCAGGCAGTGGCTGTGTTGAAAATGCATTTCCTTGATTGCTTTTGAACATGAAAAGAGGAATCGAGGGTGTCGAAGAGGAGAGGATGTGGTCAGTGAGAGATGCTCCTCTACTCTAATCTGCGCTAGCTCTCCTGCGGTACCCTGAGTAGACTGTGACTTGCTCTAAGCTGTAATTCCCCGGTGTGGAGGAAAAATGGTGACTGTAGTGTGAGCAAAGTGTTAATTAATGTGTTAATCTCAAAAAAGGTAAACCATACAGAAAAGTGAGTCTCACCCTCAGCTCCGATGGACACCAGTTTGACTCCCTTGCTGCAGATGAACTCTAGGGCCTTGTTGACGTTGGCAATTTTGTGAAAGCGCATCTTTCCTCTGTCTGGTCTGGGCAACCTCTCCCCTAGCAACACAGGACAAGCACACACACACACACACACACCTCCAATACATTACATTCACCTGCTTTATCCCAACAGTAGAGCACACACTCACATATGTAATTACATGTATAACACGGACACTGTAATTACACGTATAACACAAACTTTCCATATTAATGATTTGAATATCTGGATGCTTTGACCTAAACACCTTGCTCAAAGCCATGCTAAATTGTCACCTAGGATTCAAACCCACAACCTTTCGGTAATGAGCTTCCTTACTTCCCCTACCCGCTGCTACACCGCTCATCTGCATGACCGTGCACTCGTCCCACATTCGACACCGAACCCTGTACTCGCACACTCCAAGCAGCAGGTGAAGCCGAGAAGGTATTAGTCACATGCTAGCTTTGTTTCCATTACAGGCAGCAGGGTTCCCACTGGGGGAATCAGGGCCACAAGCGTAATGGAAAAAGTACAGGTGGAGCTTTCATGTTGCAGCAAACAAAAGGAAAACAGGTTGGGTTAGGCGGTGCAACTCCCTGTGTATCCTAGTGAAATGATGGCTCCCCATTGCATATTTGTGATGATTTGATTTGTCCAATAATTATACTGTTGAAACACTATTTTCACATGTGAAAACAAAACATTTTATAAGTGGGATTATTTTTTATAGGTCACGTGTACTCCACATGTTGACAGTTCTTATATGTGACTTTTGGACAGATGTGGTTTTTGAACAGGTTATTTCGTAAGGGCTGTTACCCAATGGACCAATGCCCAAGTCTCCGCCCCCCCCACCTGAAATGACCTCCAGAAGCAGCATCAGCTTGAGGCCATTCCTGAAGTCCTCCTCAATGTTCTCTATCTGTGTGCCAGCTTTCCGCAGATGGGAGTTACACCACGCGGAGAAGGTCTGAGAGAGAGAGAGAGAGAGAGAGAGAGAAAGCAAAGAGAAAGAGACAGAGAGAGACAGAGAAAGAAGGGGGCCCTTTTTACCAATTTATTGTCAATAGACCTAAAATGAACTGTTCTCAATACGCGATATAGCTAGTTAAATGCTAGTTGTACTGTATATAGCTAGTTTACAGCTGGTTATATGATAATAGATTTATATTTCAGTACTAATTATATATATACACACAGTATATACATTTATATTTTTATATGATGGGTGCAGATCAGTGTGCATATTGGAAGAATACTGCTTCCACACTAACCGCATTCACACATGGAACATGGAGTACATCTGTATTAGGCTAACTCCAAGCTATCTAATGGCTTCTGGTGTTCACAACCGATATTTTACCACCATTTGCACGACGGTGCCAGTAATTTGCCTGAATGAGCGTTTGTCAAAAACTCAGAAAGACCGATGGAAGCAGGTCAAGAGTATAATCAGGACCGATTGGGTATGGGAAAACACTGGCGGCTCTGTACCTGTCTGGCAGCCACGCCCTGAACAGCGGAACAGGAAGTAACCAAGGTGCTCAGAAATCAATGCGACACTCACTAATAGCAGCCATGTTTAGTGGAACATGTGATCAGTTATATATTACGGTGTGCGTAAAACCATTATCTAATGCAAATTGTGTTGTTTTCAAGTGCTTTAGCAATGGAATGTGTCTTGCCATTGAAGCCCTACTCGAATTTGTATTTGACAGTGGATGCGAGCGAGAGAGACGGAGAGAGGATGTGACTGCGGGGTAACAGACGTCTGTGTGTACATGACCCAGAGAGATACACAGAAAGAGAGAGGAAGAAAGAAAGAAAGAAAAAAGAAAAAGAGAAAAAAGAAATAAAGAAAGAAAATTCAAATGGAGAAAAACATCGTACAGACACAAGTACATTGTACAAGCATAGACTCAGCAAGCATAGCCTGAGAGGTCATTGAAATTGGCCATCCCAGGCAGACTTGGCTCCACACAGAAGAAGAGGCTACCTTCAAACATCATACAATTAACAGTTGTGCTTTCTAAGCAGGTATCACGCATGTAAGGACATTCGAGAAACCTTCTTTATGGACTAAAACATTTATTTCCTGAACAAATATAACAGAGACACATGGAGAGATCTATGTCATACATGTGTGTATGTACGTTTGTGTGTGCATGGACGGAGTGTGGCACAGTGGGTAAGGAACTGCGCTTGTAACCGCAGGTCGCAGGTTCGATTCCCGGGTAAGGACACTGCCGTTGTACCCTTGAGCAAGGTACTTAACCTACATTGCTTCAGTATATATCCAGCTGTATAAATGGATACAATGTAAAGTGCTATGTAAAAAGTTGTGTAAGTCGCTCTGGATAAGAGCGTCTGCTAAATGCCTGTAATGTAATGTAATGATTGTTTGGGTGTGTGTGTGTGTGTGTGTGTGTGTGGCAGAGAGAGAAAAAGCAGGCACAGGAATGTTCGGTCCTGGTGTAATTTGATTTAAGGCTGATGTCACATATGACCAAATTTAGACAGCATCCCAGTATGGGCCAGGACAGAAGGGCAGGGGGCTAGGGGGTCAGGTTAGGTGGGAGGGGGTGCAAGGATGCTAAATTGGGTATAGCTATAGGATACCAGTGGACAGCTAAGCAGACTGGATTCTTGGGGGGGGGGGGGGGGGGGGGGGGGGGTAGTTGTTATACAGCATTTTTACTGACTTTCACTTCAAAATTATGCTAAATTCCTCATCTAAAATGTTGCAAACCCAACACGGTAGCTTTAAATGATTCAGCTTCTTTTCACATCTAAATTTATATTATTTATTAATTTATTTGTGCAACTAGAAATATTTACGAGTCAAAAAAGTTTTATAAATAAATTAATGTGAAAAGCTTGAACACAGGTTTTACAGCACTCCAGTACACTAATATTATCATTTGTCTTACAGCAATATCAATCTGTTAATGCTAACACCAACTTTATAGAGCTATCACTGTGCTAACATTAACATAGGTTTTACAGTACATTGTTATCTCTGTATAAATGCTAACACTGAATTTAAAGCTTTTTCTTACTGCTAATGCTATATATCATCATGGTTTTAATGGTAACACTGCTTTTACGAGGGTTTTGCCATATAAAATAGCACTACCTTACATTACCTAATATTACATTACATAACACAATATCAATATACCCTACTCTGCCACGTAACATTACTCCGTCACCGAATCTTTGATTGCATCAGTGTTCTATGGTCAGATGAGACAAAAATACAGCTTTTTGGCCAAAAAACAAAACAAAACAAAAATAACACTAGAGGTGGGTTTGGTGTAAAAAGAGGCATGGCCATGCAGAAAATAATCTCATCTCCACTGTGAAGTATGGTGGTGGATCTGTGATGTGGGACTGTTTTACTTCTACTGACCCTATGAATCTTGTTACATAGCATTATGGACTCCATCAAGTACCAGGAAATTTTCTATCAAAATCTGTCTACCTCTGTCAGAACACCAAAACTAGCTTTCAGTTGGATCTTCCAGCAGGACAATGATCCAAAGCACACCTCCAAACCCACACAAAATGGTTCACTGACCACAGTTTTGCAATGGCCATTCCAGTTCCCTGACCTAAACTCCATTGAAAACCTGTGGGGTGAGCTGAAGAGGAGAGTCCACAAGCAAGGACCAAAGACTCTGCAGAGATTCTGTATAGAGGAATGGTCTCAACTCCCTTTAAATCAGTTCTCCCACTTCATCAAGCATTTTAAGAAATGTCTCAGTGCCGTTATCTTGGCAAAGGAAGGGTGTACTAAATGTGGGGTGCCAATAATGGTGGCACACATCTTTTTCAGAATAAAAATGATTTTGTGTTATAGATTCTTTTCTCTCTGTGAGCAAGGGTATCACAAAAAAACAAAATCATTTTCTCATATTGCTGAGCATAGAAAACATTTTATAAGCAATAAAGTGAATGTTATCTAGCATTTTTTGCACATATTAATTGAGGGTGCCAATAATTCTGAAGGGCTCTTTAATTACAACTAGAATCTATTGATAATACTGCAACCAGATGAATGTTTTTGCAAGGAGCTTAAAATTAATTCTGAGAAATGTGATTATTCAGTGATACAGGGTGACAACAGCACAGAGCTTTAGCAGTCATTATCATTCATGTGAGCACACATTTGAGACCGTGAGGGACAAGGACCAAGATTTTCACACAGTTTCAGACAGTGACAACCTCCACACATATTCTGTTTTTTCCAATATAAAATGATGAGACTTAAGATCAGAAGGCTTCTTCTTTTTAAGAATTTGTATGGAATTTGTATAAACATTGCACAAGATGCCAGCTTGCTAAGATTTTCACGCAATGGCTATTCATCAACAGCTTTCACAAGTTGGATACTGCAAACCTCAGCTGCAAAAAAATATTTCAACAGCATGCAAAGTTTAACAGCCTGCAAACATAAAAGTCAGTTTCTCAGTGCCTACAAATTTAAATCTATTGAATATGTGAGGTGGTATCTATACTGCGGTTACTATTACTTGACTTTTTTTCTGTGTACCTAGGGAAGAAATTCTCCCAGTTCCCCTGATAGCCCAACACCATATTAAGGCTCTTTCGTTTGTGGTTTCCATTTTTGTTTATTATGGCTTAATTTGTCATATCAGTTGTTTTATTAAACTAATCTTTATCTTCCATTAAATATGGCATTTGCAAACAAATTGAGGAAGCCTGCATTAAGAATGTTGACACCTTTCTAAAATTATTTATCCAAAGTCAAGGACAATACCCCCACACCCCCATAATTTTTGACAGATTAAATAGAAACAAAAAGTAACAGTTAAGTTCTGGAATAAGTGCTAATGCAGACTGAATAATACTGCTAAATCATGATCTCTCCACTGAAATGTCACTAAAATGTATTCTGAATAGATTTTCTAAGCCTATTTTAAGGACGAGGAGACTTTCCACCATCACCCTGCTCTGGAGCACTCTTTTCTCTTCATTACAGTGCTCCATCCTGCTGATAAACACGCTCGTAGGTTCAGAAGGAGAACAGAATTTATGACAGAGCACCTGCTTTATGTTAGGAGCTGGGCTTCTGGTGTTACAATCTGCTGTGGACAAACAAGCCCTGTGACTCTGTCAGCAACAGCCACCAATGCTGCATGCTGCTCAGAGACCGACAGAGGTAATGCTATTGGTACCACGCTCTTCAGCTACTACCAGAACCAACAATACTGACACCACACTCCTCAGACACTAAGAGCCAACACCACTGACATCATACTTCTCAGACACAGACAGAGCCAGCACTACTGACACCATACTCCTCAGATATTATCAGAGTCAAAACTACAAACAGAACTTCTCAGCCACTGACAGCATATTGACACCAATATATCTGCAGTAAGGGGTCACATTCAGGGAATCGGCCATGTGACCAAAAGGTGGCAGGTTGTATTTTCAGGGAGGACATTGGTGTGTAAGGTATGTCCCTTGAGTAGAGTAAACTGGGTTAGGCTATTAAGCGTGGCTGTTTCAGGAAATATGCAGCTAGATGTAAATGTAAAGTGTTTTTTTTTTTAAACTAATAATAATGCATGAACACACACACACACATACACACACACCCCAGGACCCTGCATGTGTTCTGCACCTCTAGAATATGAGATGCTACCATTCATATTCAGCATAGGGACTCCCTGCAAGGCAGATTCAGATTACACAACTGCACTCCATCTCTAAATGCTGAGATTGACAGCTGTCAATCAGACAGCAAATGTGGTCTAGGGTGAGCTTGAGGGAGCCCAGCCTGATTCACGTGTCACAGCATGTCAACAGTGGCTTCACTCTCCCCAATTCTATACTGCTTCATCCTAAACCCTGTGGAACGTACGCACACCAATTCTGTTTCAGCTAGCGGTCACCTCTTTAAGGTGTAAACCAATCGTTTTAAAAGTGTGGTACTTGCAGAGTTCCATCATACAAAGCCAAAATGACAACAACAAAAAAACCTAAAATGAATTTGACTCCTCACCTTCATCTCTCATAAAATATGACTTCCAGATGAGAGATCAGGGCTGAACTCTTGTACCAGGAACTCCACTTTCAGTGTAGAATAACTCCCGTAATTCATCTGATGGAGACCTCCCATTTTCCCAAGGTGTCTGTTTCAAGGTCTGGATGTGATATACTAGCTCAGTTCTTCTCAAATACCTGCATGACCTCATATACTCATTCATTTCCTTCATATGGCCTAACCTCACCCCACTAACCCCATCCCTAACCTCACCCCCCAAATCAACCCCCAACCTCACCTCCGACCTCCACAAGCAGCTTAAAGAAGTTGCCCTATAAGGGCAGAGCTTCTGGAATAGCCACAACCATCTGAGCGAGGTCCTGGCTGTTCCATCCTAAATCTCTTTCCTTCACTCTTTCCATAAATACTTCCATTTTGGTACACCGGTCGATTCTTCTGAAGATCCCATTTGGCAAGTAAGGTTCACTGCCAAACTTGTTACTTGCTGAAGAAAAACTAACACTGGGAAATAGTTGTGAGCCAAATTTAAGGACAAATGATTGATTCTAAGCCAAGGTCTCATGAATATTCATGCTGTATTAATAGGAAGGCCTGCAGTGAGACAGATGTTCTGAATGACAGCGTTATCCACTATGACGCTAATGTTTTTGGGGTAGACAGGTGCATCAGTGTGTGGGCGCACGTACAGCACTCCATTAGTCAGACAGGGCAGATGGTCATTCAAGCCATTTCAGCTCCAGTCTGCTCATCTTGACACGGCCGGCTGTGCGCCCTCCAACGCAGGAAACCAGGCTCCCCCCCGGCCAATCGCAGGTCCAGCTGACAGCCATTAACAACACGCAGAGAATGACACGCTCGCTCCTGGATCTCAGAAGGTTTCCTATTGAAATATCCAGCAGTGTGACACAGAGCCCTGCTGATTTTGCACATGACCCATCTGGGGGGGTGGGCGGGGGGGGCGGGGGGACAGAGCGGAATGTACATTGGCGTTAGTGTAGGCGTCAGCATATATAGCCTGAGCAAACATGGCATCAAATGCATTGCATCTCTGGAGCATCTATGTTGGGTCATGATATCCACCATAATTAAGTTCATTTAAAGCTACTATCGACCAATGCTGATAGGACCTCAGTTATATCGTGCATGTCCAGATGAGCCTTACTGGGCAGAAAGAGGCTCAAGCATTTTATTTCCTCCAGAATTCATTGCAGTATGCATCACTGCTTGCTAGTAACTCATGGTATAAAAAAAAAGTCCTTATTATTCTTGAATTCCCTGGGCTCAGAACTTGCCTACCGTCTTGCCAAGAGTTCAACAACACACCATCAGCCCGAGACTCATAACTTAATGAAAATATTTAACTCGCCTCAGGTATACTGACCAATAGGCTAAGGTGAGTCGATGAAGAGGACTCAAGTACATCTGAACCTATAGTTAAGGTGAGTCAGAGTAAATGCTTCAGTACAGATGACCTACGGCCAATATGGAACTATATCTACGGCTTCCTCACAGAGGACAGTGCAGTGCGCTAGATATAGGCTAAAGAATGCATATTCCTGCAGATCTCTTCCCCACTCACAGGATCTCTAGGGAGAGCATCGGCACCTGTGTGCAAATCTGTGCCACAACGCAATGCCCGCAACGCTGGCTGCAGCAAGCTCTGCGTTCATCTCTTAATTAACCACTCATCAGGGCCTGAAAAAATAAGCAGGAGGTGATCTTTGTAATTAAGGCAATCGAAGCCAGGAATGGGGTTAAAACCCCGGAATTCCCACGGCCCTCAGTGTGTGATTCGCTAATCCCTGCCAAGGGAAACACCAGCAGAGGGACTCAGAAAACTGACACAGTATGATTGCTATGACCCATTAAAAAGCATAAACATCATGCAGGGCTGTTATTCCAGCCACAGCACTATGGACCTGCTAAAAGACAGAAACAAATGAGCACTGTGAGAAGCAACCACTTCAAAAGGAAGTCAAGAACTGCTATTCCAGCTTACACAAAATGTTTTCACAATGTTTCTGCAATGTAATGGCAATGTTACACTGACAAAACATTTCGGTAAGATTATGTGTGTAACATTTTGTGTGAGCTGGGATGACCTCAGTGGAACTACATCAGGGCTCTAGCTGCAGCTGCAACTATGTTCACTGCCATAATTCCTACCTTCAAATTAAAACAACCACTTTGTGTTAAATTAATTAGCGGCCATTTGAATGCCGCCCACATACTGATTCAATCACATAATGGCAGGATAGCAGCTATATATCAGCTCAGGCTGCGTAACGCTGGTCATTAAAAGCCAGCAGGCTGCTTCAGCTGCCATCTAAACAAGGCCCACATTTTATATGTAAGTGTAAGTTTATAAGGTCTTAAAACATACTCGCAGCCTTTATGAGCATGACATTAGTACTGTACCTTTCAAAACATAAACAATGTCAGTGCTTTAGTAAACTTGACACAAAGCAATAATTACTTCATAAAGCACGATCCTCCCCCACAATGCGAAGCTTAAAGGCAAAATTAGACTGCCATTTCTTTTTTTGCTGATTCTATTCATACAGCACAGCTTTGGCAAATCACTGGCTGTTCATTGTCACCCACACCTGCACTGTGCACCATCCACATGACTGCCTACATCCACACTTCCCATGCATACACAGTGCATACCACAGCAACCAGGGTGCATTATTCTCTACACTCATCGCATTACTGAGCATAGTGCTGCTCATTGCACTATGAAGTGCAGCACTGTTTCTCACATTAAAGCTACTCATTGCATTACAGAGATATTTTATATTAATTTCCCCCTTACAATAAAGCCGCTTTCACACACACACACAAACAGCACACAGTAATGCTCATGCACGTATGCACACACATATATGCATATATGACTTTGTTTGCTGGGCAGTGATTTGAGCAGAATTCAGAAATGCTCTCAGAGCAGAAGCAGCCCAGATGGCTGCAGGTGCGAGGGTCTGCTAGAGCAGCAGGAGGTGGCAGCGATGGCTATGGAGCCAGACTTGCACCTGACAGCGAGGTATTTCATCAGAACGCTTTCAGCAAATATGCAGCTGTGAAAAAAATGGATAATGACTGTAAACTCTGCAAGTTTCCCTGGATAGCTGTGGCTGCCAGACAGATAACAAAATGCACAAGTGCCCCAAAGGACTGGGAAGGCAATGGGGGATATTTTGAGTATTTTTAAGACACAGATCTATTTGGGGGCCTGATTCCCAGCATGCATTTCCACCTCGCCCTCTCTCTTTCTCTCTGTTTATCATCTGTCACAATTTCTCACTCTACCAGCCAGTGAAACTCATGAAACACGGCCCCTTTCTGGCACTAATGCAGTAGCTGTTGGCCCCCATGGGCCCATGCTCATGGGTCGCCCCTGTTCCCACCACTGTTTGTTAGTGTTATCCCTGCTTCCCAGGTTTTAATGACGACATCAATAATGCAGAGCGGTGCACACACTTGAATAAATATCTCACTGTAAGTATAATTGGATAACATGGGAGCATACTAACTATTTCAGATCCCCTGGAGAAGATAGTGGCACCTGCTAAATACACAATGTGTAGTTTATTTGTATAAATAGTGAACACACATATACACAAAAAATATTTTTTTTGTATATTTAGATAACACAGAGATTTTGATAACCACACCAATCATTTTACAACAGTCAGAACTATTTGACTTTGTCCTTAACGGTATCTTGTTCAGAAAAGACACACTCTCCAGATTGCGTGTTGATTAAAAAAATAATAATAATAATAATCACACTACGAGCCAAACGCACCTGACACTGGATATGAAATCCTGTCAATATTAAACAAAACGTGAACAGTATGTAAAGACATGGCTACCTAAGAATAACCAACGCCGTGGTGAAATCGACAGCTTTCAAAACTCCGAAAAAACGGAGCTCGTGACCTTAGAATAACGTTTGTACAGAGGGTGCTTAGTTTCACGGTCGCCTCATTTATTATTTCTGACTGTAAGAGGGAGGGCTTCCGTAGGGTCTTTGACTCGCAGTTTGTCCAAATGTGGTTTCATCTGTTATCTCTCTGCTCTAATAAATACCCCCGACATCCAAAATCAGATAATTAAGTTATACGATCGAATTCACACAATCAATATGTTGCACTAAATGCGCTACTTGTAGTTAAGATCGGGCAAACTAATCATAGATCTGCTGTCAAAGACTGAAGGTAGCCATATAAGGAGCAAGCAGGCCTACACA
This sequence comes from Anguilla anguilla, assembly GCF_013347855.1. NCBI lineage: Eukaryota > Metazoa > Chordata > Actinopteri > Anguilliformes > Anguillidae > Anguilla > Anguilla anguilla. The sequence continues at coordinate 30,645,421 of NC_049209.1, forward strand.
CATAAATGCCTATTGCACCATGCGCAAAATTGTGTTAAAAAAAAACTGTGTAGTCACACGGAAAACTAGGCAAGCTGCAATCAATTTCATTTAGTAAAGTAAATTTAAGTGCGTGTTGCAGCTGTATCGAGTTGCATTTTCTGCTCTTCTAGATTTATGCCTTTATGGGATGTATCTGTACAATTACCCCAAAAAGTAGCCTATAATGCGGATCCTAATGTATAGGCCTGCTGGTGAGGAGGGACATCATCTGAACTATATGATACATAGGTTCCATACAAAGGGTAGCTATATATGTTCTAATGGTATATATAGTCCAAGTCGCGAAGTAGAAAGAACCCAGGTCGATCCTGAATGTCCGGAGCAGGCTTGTGGGCTACTCTCCTGGCAGCGCAGTTATTGCGGTCACTAAATCTGTGCGCGCACAGTTGGTCGCGTTCGTTCGTTTCTAAATAGGCTACACCGTTACCTTGAGCTGTTGCTTCTCCCACGCGGGTTCCAGCAGCAGGTCTCTGTCCCATTCATTCTCTTGGGTCATGTATTCCTCCGTCGTGGACGTCATGTAGGTTGTGTACGTAGTGTACTGATTTTCCACTGCTGACATTTTGTCTCTTTTGGGGAGAATGCTATCTCAGCCGCAAAACCAGTGAACCTTGCGCGCTTTTTTTGGGTGAGGTGGTGGAAAGCTGCCCGGAGAAAAGGCAGAACTATTCCGCTCGTTATGAGATGGCCGGGTAGAGATGCTTCTCCCAGCCGCCACTAGCCGCTATTCCTTTCTTGTCAAAAGTTGCGCACAAAACGGCACCCGGGTATGTGCGGCAGATTCACAGCTAGGGTATCGGGTTCAAGGAGCCTGGATATCGGGTTCGAGCGCAAAAGGCTGAAGGGGGTGTATCAGACAGGAGGCAGCCTATCGTGCCCTTGCAACATACCACGACTGCAACTGCGGTGGACACATGCATGCAGACACACATATATTCGATATTTGAGCTGTTTTCACATTAAATGTGTGCGTAAAATAGTGAGAAGAGATCGACATAAATCCATCAATGCCAAAAAATCATGACTCTTCTGTGAGTCCAGACTCAGTAGTCATTCAGAATAAATATACCAACGCCAACCACAAGCCACAATTGCCCCAGATCAGAAGACAAAAAGCTTTATAAAAATAAAAAGCACGTTTCAGCACGAGGTTCAAATCCCAAGTGAGACACCCTTTAGCAAGGCACTTAACTTAAATTTTTCAGTATATATCCAGCTGTATAAAGAGATACCATGCAAAATGTGTGCAAGTCACTCTCGATAAGAGAAGCTGCTAAATAGAATGTAATATGTAAGGTTTCAATGCAACATTTTCTGATGCCTTTCTGGTGGGGGTTTGAATCGATTTGGATGCCAACAGCCCACCGTAGCTCAATTTACAACTGCCTGCAGTGAAGTACTATACATACTCATTACATTTAATACGGTGATTTGCACAGTAGCTTGGACTACATTAACTATACATAGCTTTAGGCTAGCTTATCTTGTGTATAGATTTTATCTAAAGGTTGACAACACAGTATAAATGTGAATTGATTTTATTCACAGTATATTCCAAAATAACTCCCTAAAGTTGGTTGTTCCAGGTCTTCCATATTTAATACTTGATTTTACCAGCTTTTAAAAGAAACCAAAGTCAATTATCACCATTTTACTAAAAACTTAAAAGGACAGGGTCTGCATTTAGATCACTGCACAGACCCCCTTCCCCATGTCCACAAATATTCCTTGAAATTCCCATTTTTCCTATTCCCACTGTCATATTGTAGTGGATCCTGTACTCAGCTGCAATAGATTTACTTCTGAAAACCCTCTCGATGCAACCAGTAGAGGGCCGGAGGGACCAGCAGGATTCCAGTCCCTGCATCAGGCTCAGCTTGGATGCATGTGCACCGGGGAACCGCTTGTGCTGAAAAACATCGCTGTAAAGCAGGGGAACTCAAATCTGGCCCATAAGGTCTGTAGTCCTGCAGGTTTTCTTTTCTGCCCCATAGTTAACTGCCACTGACGGACCAAAGGTTTAACTCACCCGGTGGTCCAGCTTTAAAGCAGTCCTGATTGGAGGGGAATGAATTAAAAGCAGCAGCACTACTGGCCTCAGGGGCAGACTGGAGTACCCCTGCTGTCATCCCTGCATCAGGCAGCCGTGGAGGACTGGTGAGGCTGGTGGTAGAGATGCAAGCGCCTCTGGGAGGAACAAATCCCCATAACGGATTCCCAAGTGCAACCAGGAACAAAACCACTCCACAGCTAGGGCTTCTTCTACAAGTCTAAATGCACACAAAGACATATGCATGCATGCCTATGCCCATATGCTAAATTTAACAGGCAAAAACAGAAAACAGAAATGGCACAAACCTTCAAACCATATTTATAGCACTGATCATAACATTCTTTATTGGGGGTACATAGAAAACATGAAAAATAAAAAGAAATAAAAAGATTAAAAAAGCCTTTTATAAAATTTGCTCCAAAATCAACAATAAACACAAGCCATGTACTGGCCATTCAGTTCAGAGTGTGAGGGCTTCAGACAGCTGTAGCGTCAGGGAGCAGAGCGGGGGGGGCAGGTGCAGTGAGCGGTGTGTGTGTGTGCGTGCGTGCGTGTGTGCACACGGGCGGCATGTTGTCACCATCGAGAGAATTCATAACGAGGTGCGACTTACCAACGGCCAGGTGTAACCACAGGGCCACACTACCCTTAGGACAAATTCATTCAAATCACGTACAGGTATTCCTCTATTTACAAAGGGGTTTGTGTTCCTGGTATTATGTCCAAAACAAAACAAAGAAAAAGTAACCCATTTCAGAAACTGGGTGGTTCACATCCTGAATGTAGCCAGGAGCAGCAGAACCGCAGTCACTAGTCATAAAGCAGAGAAGAGCCGACTGCGGCAACTGCGACAAAGGACAAGAAAACAGAAGCTGCTATCGTTCGTGGTTCTTCGTGTTCATTAATGAAGGACCATCATTTCTTCACAAACAGAGCCTTTACCAGGGTGTACCAAGGCAACGTGTACATAGTTTTACCATCCGTAAACGTGGCAATACTGAAACTAATCTAATTACATATAGCCAAGTGTAAATGGTTTGTCCATTACTGCAATAAAGTTAACGCTACCAACTGCAAAACAATCTTGCCCTGCAAACTTCATCTGAGCCGGGTCCAGCCTGGTCTTCATACCTGCCCCCCTCTAATCCCATGCTATGCACAGCTATTAAAATGGAATCCTTCCAAGTCCTCCAACACCTTAAATCAAACCATCACACCTTTCTGACGCATAAATGGTTAAAAGAACGCAGTCAACAGAGCCCACCGCCTCTGCCCGCTAGAAGACCGAAGAAGTCAGGATTTTGAGAAGTCGATAGCCAGAATAGCTTATGAACTAAATGGGGGGAAAAAAAACACCGAGGCCAACTGCTGTGCTATGGCAAGTGGCAACTGGTAACAACACATCTACAACACGCCGGCTCTTTTGTGCGCTACAGGGATGTTTGAAACTCCTTCGGGGCCAAGTGCTTTCAAAACCAATTAAGGATGTGTGTGTGTCAGCTATGTGGATGTTTTGACAACAGATATTTTTCAACTTTAGCTGGAGACATTCACTGCAAGCAATAATAGATATAGCAAACTGTGACTAATAATTTTGGCAAAATGAAGCTTATGCAAAGTTTAGATTATTCGAATGAAAAACAGCGTGACTGCTATTCACGGAAAATTTTGAACATTTAAAAATGATGCTGAAATGCACGAGCTACAGGCAAACCCAACTTCCGAGAGAAACATTTCCTTCTCAACCTTTTCCCGATTACACTTAACCGAATGCAAAATGGTGAGATACTGTGGCTATGTAAATGCCATGACCTTTCACAAATTGAGGGCTTTCTGAATGTTAAGTGTGTAATCTAGGTATAAAGAGTTGACTTGATATTGTGATAGCAATTTTTAAGAGCCTGTACCAATTCACCTTCATGGCACCATTATAAAACCTCCAGCTTCTGGCTCCAAGCAAAGTAGTCCTTGAAAGTGAATTCCACAATGCAGAAAACCATTCCTAATTTCCCAATGTTGTAGCAAAAATTCATTCATTTTAAGTGTTCATAAATGGAGGAATACCTGCAACTATTGGTCATTCAGGAATAATGTGTTATACCCATAAATTGTGAGCTTATGATTTTACCAAGAAGAACCCAACTAGGAAAACACATCAAACATTTCAAAATATTTAACAAAAAATAAAAACCAGCAGGATTCGCAAATCCTCTACAGCAGAACTACCATAGCACAACACTACAGAGCTACAGAGGCTGTAGTTGGCCGTTTGAGTCCCCTTGTTCTTTTTTTTTAACAGAAAAAATAAAACATGGATTTCAAATTATCAAATTGAAATGTCCCTAAAATAAAATTAAAAAAAAACAAAAAAAAAAAAAACGTGGTGAATCCTTTTTCCCTTTCAGTATTAATAATATTAACAATAATAAACTTACTGAGGTTGCAACCTGCAGGCAGTATACTAGGAGTGCGGGGGGATGGGGGGGGGACTCAGTCTCAGCGCTCTGTCAGTCTGTGGTCCTTCTGCCGCCAGCAGAGGTAGATGCAGGAGCTGTAGGGATCGCGGGACCCCGGAGCCTGTCGCCATTCCCCAGTTTAAACGTCACATTCCGCTACGCCACGCCCCCCTGCTGCGAACGAGGGCCGAAGAGATCCGGGGCGAACGGCTGCCCCGTGAGTTCGCCCGTCCTCGTCTCCGCCGCCAAACGCGTCGCGCTTAACGCGTTCCCGCACGCACACACACACACACACACACACACACACACACGCGCGCACACGCACCGGTCCTTGGTCCTATGTACACATTTACGGTCGTCTGGCTCGCTCGTCGAACGTCAAAAAGCTTCTCTCTGCCTGTGAAATTCTCCCCGTGAGGTCCCTGCCACCCCCGCTCTACAAGACTGAAGCCTGCCAATCCAGCCGGCCCCAGTCTCGAGCCGTCGACAGCAAAATGCAGTTCTCCAGTCCCAAAAAATAGTGAAATCTGGTTGTACCCAAGAATTAAGACGACTATGGCTTTGTGCTGAGGCTCCGCTGCGCCCCCTCCTGGCTCCTTCCCGCCCTGCGGCATCCCTGTACGCCCCCGAGGGGCGAGAGCGTCTCTCCTGTGGCGGACTGTTCTGGCTGCACCTCACTGCGAGTCGACTCTGGGCTGAGTCCGGGGCGCAATCTACAGACACCCCCCCATGACCCCTCCCCCCCTCCCAAACAAAAAAAAAAAAACAACAGATTTTACCCACACTCCCTCAGGTCCGAACCTGCAGAGGGGGTGGGAACTGGGAGGGGGAGGGGGGGGAGGGGGTGGGGGCGGTGGACGAGGAGGTGGGGGGGGGGGGTGAGAGTACTTTGTGGGCTAAGGTGGGAGAGGTGGCTCGTATGCTGTGGGGAGGGCCTCCGCTGAGTGGGCAGCCATCGTGGGCATCCCAGGGGCTGATGGGTAGGCATACTGGTATTGCTGGTACTGCTGGTACTGCTGATACTGCTGGTACTGCTGGTACTGCTGGTAGTATTCAGCATAGCACCTGATGGGGAACACGCACATACACAGCAAGGGTTAGGATGCGTGATATTTAAGAGCCGACTGCAAGGTCCATTTAAACACTGGACAAGCATGCCTTACAATCTCAGGAGATGTGTGCTGTTTAATATTTGCAGATGAGTGTTGTTTCAACTCTGGAGAAGCGTGTTGTTTGAACACTGGAGAATCATGTGGTTTAAACTCTGGAGAAGCATGTAGTTTAAACTCTGGAGAAGCATGTTGTTTAAACTCTGGAGAAGCATGTAGTTTAAACTCTGGAGAAGCATGTTGTTTAAACTCTGGAGAAGCATGTAGTTTAAACTCTGGAGAAGCATGTTGTTTAAACTCTGGAGAAGCATGTTGTTCAAACTCTGGAGAAGCGTGTTGTGTTTTCCCGGGTGGAGGGGGTGCACTCACCTTGCAGTGGCGTCCTCCTCGGCTGTCGGAGTCTCGTCGGCCCGGGGAGGCGGGGTCGGGAGGAGGGCCCTGCGTTTGGGCCGCTGTGGGAGGAGGGGCTTGGGGATGGGGTCGGGCAGCAGGGGGCCGGAGCGCCGGAGCGGGCTGCGGTCCCTTTCCGACTTGGTCACGGCCTTCTGCTCGGCCAGGACGCGCTGGCCCTGCGCAAAGTAGTGCGCCCGCGCCGCCTCGAAGATGGCCTGGGCCGTGGGGTCGGTGCCATAGGCCGGGCTGGCCACGTGCAGGGCGGGCGCCACGCTCGTCACCGGGTTGGCGGCGGCGGCGGCGGCGGCCTGTCCGGCCGGGGTGCTCAGGTACACGGGGCTGGCCACTGCCGGCGCGTACACCTGCGTGTTGTACATGGGCGCCGTCAGGGAGCTGTACACCTGGGTGGCGCCGGACGTCAGCGCCTGGTTGGCCACCGTGCCGTACAGCTGGTTGGCCACCGTGCCGTACACCTGGCTGGCGAGCGCCCCGTAGACGGCCGGGCTGACGGGGGTGCCCTCGCCCCCGTTGGCGGCGCTGAGCCCCGTCAGGGCGGCGTAGGTGGGGTCGAAGGTGGAGGTGTTGTAGACGGAGTTGTGCACGCTCTGCTGCACCTGCAGGGGGAGCCCTGCGGCGGCGGCGGCGGCTGCCGCCAGCACGGCCGCCTGGCTCTGGTACTGCTCCAGCGTGGGCTTGCTGCGCGGGCACTCCCCCGAGTGGTGGCCCTGCTTCCCGCAGGTGCCGCACGAGCTCTTGCTGGAGGACTGCTTGCTGGGCTGCACCTTGGACAGCTCCACGGAGAGCGGGCGCCCCTTGAAGGAGGTGCCGTGGAGGGCCTCGATGGCCTGCAGCGCGTCCTCCTTGTTCTCCATGTGCACGAAAGCGTAGCCCGCGGCGGAGGAGAGCCTGGCTGTCAGTGGGCACAGGAAGAACAGTTAGAACCAGAAATCATCATCACCACCACCATCATCATCATCATCAACAACATCATTACCATCACCATCATCATATTTATCACCATCATCATCAACATATTTATCATCAGCATCATTATCTCTACCAGGCTATGCTAATCCACAGTGTGATAAAGTCTCCTCAATATTTCTCTAGCATGGAGATGTGAACTATAAGAAAATCCAAAGAAAACAACTCAAGTTATTATTATCCTTAACCATATTCCCCTTCAACTCTGCCTATTTACAGGATCAGGTAGGCAGGACAGTTTTTAGTGAACTAGAACTTTTTTTTATTGGCACGGCAGGTATGCCGCCCCCAAAGCAATGTGTTTGAAGGCGCATGAGCCATACCTCTACACCTCCAAGCATTTTGCACTTCAGCATTCTTCCTCATAAAATGTTAACGCTCATTAAAACCTACAACCAATAAGCACCACCCCCCAACGAGACACAAGTAAACAAGGGGAAAAATTAATTCCATAATTACATCACAACTAAAAATATTTCCTCGGCCCATGTGGACAAATATGCCCACACATATTAACAGTGCACCAACACAGCTGCTTTATGATTCATGTTATGATTTTCAGCACAAGGGGAATAAACAACAGCTCTACCACCACCAATATGTTTGGGCACACAAAACAACTGCTTTTAGTACACCATTATGTCTCTAGTTTTCCCCTCTTTCTCCCAATTACTGTATCTCAGATATTTGCAAGCCCATGCCATCTTTACAGTATCTTTGGTTGTCTTCAAGAGATGAAATTTTTATCCAAAATAACCCATTACTGCAAGGACATGATAACTTCTACAGGCCGGAAAAGTGTGTGTGTATGGGGGGTGGGGGTGGGGACTTGTTCTTCGCTCACCTTTCACCTTGTCGCACTCCAGCACTTTGCCGAAAGTCTGGAAGAGCTCCTGGAGGTCCTCAGCGGTGCACATGGCGCTGAGGTTTCCCACAAACACCTTGGTGGAGTGGAGTGGCCGCCCGCGCGACTCCTCCACCACCAGGTTGCGGCCGCGGAACTCGCGGCCGTTGAGCTCCTTGATGGCGCGGGCCGCCGCCCCCTCGCCCTGCAGGTGGACGAAGGCGAACTGCCGCAGCACGCTGCAGCTCACCACCGCACCGTACGGCTCGAAGATGGCCGACAGCTCCTCCTGCGACGTGTCCTGCGCCAGGTTCCCCACAAAGAGCTTCACCGTGTTGCTCTTGTCCATCGCGCCTGGGTACGGGTACACCTGCAGGGAGAGTGCCGTTAGCTCCAACCTCGCTCGCTCTCTCTCACAACTACAATATGCTCTTCTATCAGATGTCTCTACAACAGAAGACACTTTTTACAACTCAACCTGCGCATTACTATATTCATCTAAAACATCAATTACATGCTAGTAGCTCTGTACTGGAATATTAACAGCAGTTAATGTCCTCCTACTTGGGACTGAAGTGCTCCTTGTATTTTAAATACCCATGTGCATTACAGTTGAAAACAGTTTCCAAACGCAAATTCAGACGGGACATTCTCTGAAGTAATGCAAGACGTACCTATTCCTTATATAGGAGAGATTTGGGTTCTTAGTTTTGTGCAGGTTAACACAACCCTCTTCTGGATGCGTTTGAAGGTCATATACAGCAGCACTGGCCCCTGGGTTGGTGGTACAGATTTTATAGGTTTTATAGTTTAAATGCAATCATCTATTAATACTAATGTATTAGCATCTAAACAAATGCGGAAGTGCAACAATATGCAAGAATGCATATTACTTCATATGCTAATATCATATTACTGCACATTCCAACAGGAGACGCCCAGCACGACCGTTAGAATTACACTTAAATTAGATTGAGCAATTATGCAAATTAAGATCAACGGTAAATTAAAAGAACTCAGATTAATTCCCTGAAAAAGTGTTGTCTAAAACAGTTTAAAAAGGTACACTGAAAAAAGGTAACTGCAATAACTTTGGCAGTTATTTGCCGTCTCGCTGTATAGCTTCATTCAAGTCATCTACACGCGCACAGCAGCTGATAACACGGAGACCCAAGGGTGAAGTTTCTAGCATGTTACATATGAAACCACACTACACAACTTCACTCGCTTTGAGATAGTTGACAATGTAGCCAGTCAGCATTCGCTTGCTGATAAAATAACGTTACTCTCGATACTACAGCAAAAAAAGAACTAGTATGAAGGTGGTCTTAAACTAACTTGTTTTTAATCGCGACAGTGTAACTGAGGTAACCTGGCCTTGGGGTCTCGACGTTTGGTCTGGATAGCGCAGAAGGCCCGATTACAGAGACCAGATGTCCACTCTCGTACCACTGCAGACAGCAACGAACTTGCGCTTATGTTGTTTTGTTGAACATAAATACAAACAGTGTTTCGCTAGGTTTTCTAGCTAGATTGCCAGTCTGAATAGCAACACCGAAATCTCACCAATTACGAAGACAAAATTGACTCTAGTTGAACTTGGGAACTTGGCTACACACAAGTCGCGAAAGCGAAATGGTGGTTAGCGCGCTAGCCGGACGAGATCTTCGACTTCGGCCTACTACAAACTGCAACATTGTAAGCTAGACTGGCTAGCAATATTAGACGTTCATGCAAGCTAGTTAACCATTCAGTGGTCTATCTTTTTATACAGTGAGATATTATATACGACACAATGTACTGGATTATAGATGTTTATATTTGTATATCATTTCATGGAAATTGCTCATTTTCGGTAATGTTACTAGCTAGCTAACGATCTACTGCTGTAACCAACAATGGCTCGGTAGCTGTCGTGGCTTGCAACATAGCTAAATAGTACGGCATTATCGCAATACGAGATTAAAAGTCTTCAAACTGAATACATTTAAATTTAGCAATAATTACGATGTATAATTAACAGACATATGGGCAGTCCTCATAAGCACAGTCAGTGGACCTGGTACCACTAACTAAACTACAAGCTAACTACGGTGACATTTTTGCTATGTGGTTAGCCGATGTGCTAGTTACAAAGCTTCCGATCCATCTCCTTCCGGAGGTGACAATGGTTCAACCGGGAAATTTAGGTTTATAACCACTTTCACAGCATGCACAAACGAATGTGCACTCAGAACAACTATTGAGCTGTATGTCGTGACACAGAGACGCGCTCGTTTATAAGCTTGCCCAAAACAACCCGATGAATAAAACGTGGCCGGGAAGCGGGTGGCCTCAGATTGTCGGCTATGTGGAGTAGCTGCTAGCTTCCGCAAAATGCAAGAATGCCGCATTCATGCTTAATTAAAAAAATTGTATTCTGTTACCGAAAAATAATCCAGATGGCCATGAAAGCGTATGAAATCATTAAACAGTAAACAAATTCAAACAAACAAGAACACTAACTCTACCATCTTACCTAAGCGGTGCCGTATTTCAAAATGGCCGCACGCATCCCTTGTCTTCGTCAGGGTTGCCAGTTTCCGCTTTCTTTCATTCTACCATTGGTTGACTACAGCATAGAAAACGGAAATTTCCCGTCGTCAAAGTACAAAGTAGGTTATCGAATAAGAATAAGTAATAAATTAAGCACTAGTTAATCTCCGAATATAACTAGTTATTTGCTTTGCTTCTCGCTTACGAAAAGTGACCTAGTTGGTCCAATGTTAGATACGGAACTTTATTAAATAACGCATTTGACTGAAATTTATTGGCAAAGTTTAAACACATACAAAGCCTTTACAGTGCAGTATGTGAATGGAAATTGCCAACAGGGCCTGGAATTTCTAGCTAAACCCCTGAACTTTAGCAGTAAGTCCATGACAGTTATACAGAGGATAATAAAATAGGAAACCATTATAAACCAACTAATGATGTCATGAAGGAGTTTTGAACTTCAGGTAGGTTTGAATGGACCTACGTGTACCAGTTAGAAAAAATTGAATTAATTATTTGAGATACTAAACCGTGGGGACAGCTATAAGGTCATGGATGTAACAAGAGTGAATTCAATCAATGTATCCTTCACAGAAAATGTGTTGTGGCCAACATTTTTACATGAGGGGGAGCAGTGTGGCAGAGTGATTAACCAACTGAATCTGTAAATAAGAGGTTACAGGTTAATTGACCGGAGTACCCATTGAATATGTAGGAATGACCTAAAAATCATATTTATAGGTTTGCAGTGCAAAAATACTGGGAAAAATGGTTTTGGTCCACAATTACTTTTGATTCCAAAGTTTATTGAGCCAGAAGAACACATAAACACAAGACAAGTCTGTTAAATAAGAATAACAAACACATGGGCATGAGGATTGGTCCTCCTCCAATGTGGAAAATGTGTAGAAGTGACTTACAGCTTTGCGTCTCCCTATCAGAGAAAACTCAAATTGTTTGGAGGGTAGGATGCAGGGTGTGTGTGTGTGTGTGCATGCATGTTTGTGTATGCACGCATGTGTGCGTGTGGGTGAGAGTTTGTGTATTGCTGTGTATAGATTGCTAATAAAAAGGAGAGCAATGTACTGTAAGTTCTCTATGTTCTAAAACCATTGTGTTTCTCACAGTAGCTTGCTCACAAAGTGATTCTCCTACTCTTTAAACTAGGTTTATGGCAGTCCACAAACAAAATGCTATCACTGACTGCCACCTTCTGGAGATCATCCAACATCACAACATAGTTAACATATAATCAAAGGTAAAACCAGGAATGATTATCAGCTTGTTTGAATCCTGCTGCATTAACAATTCTGCAATTATCATGTAATTTGTACTATATTTATTGTGGCCACAAAAAATCCGTAGAGACAAAAAATCATTATGATTTCCCCAGCAACAAATTGCACAGCACAGAGCCGAAAGGCAGTATAAAGTTGTGTGAACATTTGGACATGTGAACTGCTGAAACACTAAACATGAATCCTGTAGTCCTTTTTGTTTAACGCTAACAGGCTTTCAGTCTTTCCGAGAGGGCTAGGGGAAGGTGAAGTGTTAAAAGTCAAAATGTAAAAGCCACTATGCATGCATAGTATTGCCAGGACATAGCTAGATTCTGCAGAGACCCCCGGTGGAGGTCAATTAATCAATCAATCAATAAGTTAGCAGATGCTCTTGTCCAAAATTGCAGAATGTCAGTGTTAGACTCAGGAATACGAAAGAGGAGACTGCTAGGTGTCTCATTCGGTTATGAGATATCATGCTGTGGTGCATGCATGCATGAGCCTCATGTTCTTGGATCAAATCCGGACTGTGACAGTGCCAACTGTGGCCGGTAGCTCCATAGGGCAATGTGCAATTGGAGACTGCCTTACCCTGGGAATGGGAGAATTCAGTTGGTTATGGGGTCTGTCTAGCGCTATCTAGTGATCCCTGCTGGTCAATCCTGTGCCCATGGGCTGCATTTTAAAGCAGCATATGAAAGGTCTTCTGACCCACGCCATTCAAGCTTAGAAGTAGTCAGCAGCAGTGTGAGAAGAAGCAGCACTGACGACTGTCTATATTGTCCTGCATCGGAGAGCAGTCATGCAGGAGACTGGGAAGTGCAGGCACAGAGTGGGAGATGGGCGAGAGGAAGACAGCTCTGGTTGGTGTGTGGGGTCTGATGATCTTTCTGAAATATAACAGAGCTTTAGCTAATTTTTTTTTCTGAACCACTATCAAAAGCGGCTGAAAAGAAACCCTTCCAAATAGTGGAAGCCAGGGTACTACCAATACCCCTCCACATGAGGAAAAAATAATACTATTCCAAATGAAAGTTGGGATTTCATGTCACACATAGGGCCAGAACAGCCCCCTCATTTCCAAAAACAACAACACACAAGTCTTAAGCCATAAGTTATGTCATCATAAGGAAAAAACAGAAGCTGAATTAGTGGGGGTGTTGAATGCAGCTCACCCATATGCGCACCCATATGAGCAGCCACAGGGGGCCCTTGAGTACCCAAACATAGACATTAACGTTGCCCTAATTCATGAAAAAAAACATTGTTCAATCAATGTTGACAAGTAACATTGTGTATCGTTTACGTCTGAAAAAAGAAAGATATTTTTAAGTTATAGTTGAAATGTATCTTATTTTTTAAAATGCACTCGTTTTTCCTTTGCGTTGTTCTAAGCGTGACACTCTATTTAACTCTCTGAGGTTATTTACAAAAAAACAAAACAAAAAAAGCACTTATCAATCTACATGTTTCTGAGTTCCGGTACATGCTGGCATACTGTTTAAATTTAGCTTCTAAGTGACGAGCCAGACCAGCCTCACCAGCCTAATACTGACGCGACTTGTTCAGGGTTTCCCGTTTTACCTACTGTATATTTTTCACAAAATATCTTGCAGTAATATATGTGTTAAAAAAGTATAAGTTTACTTTTTTTTGTCGGCATAAAAGTTAAATCTTTTTGCATTTGGGAATAATATAATAATGAATTATTTTACACCTGTAATTATTTTACCAGGTTAGTCCCCTTTAGATTAAAATCTCTTGTACAAGAGAGACCTTCCAAGAAGTGATGTACAGCCTTGGTACTAAATCCTTGTCCTTTAGGGCTGCAATAGCCCCAGTGCTACCTAACATTTGACCTGCAGGGCCACCGAGCTCAACAAACTACCTATTCTTGTTACTGCTCAGCTGCGGGACTGCTAGGCCTTAGGCCACAGATTATGTAATACCTTACTTCAAGATAAGTCTGTGATTGCCTTGAATCCAGTAATCCCTGATTTGAATAAACAAGTGATGCTTCTTTTCACAGGTTTGTGAGCTTTTGTGTTTAAAAAAGTAAAAAGACTTTAAAAAACTGGACTGGACTGCAGCCAGAGAAAAGTTCCTCCATGTGCTGATTGTGCATTTCCAGCTGTCTGCAAATTCCCACGCAATGCGACAGTGTGTTCTGCTTTGGCCCTTTTAAAAAAATAAGTCCTGCATAATCATTACAGAGCTCACTGGGGCATAATTACAGATGGCTGTATCACCCCCCCCCCCCCCCCAGGGAAGGCTATGTTACCTCAGTCCACGGTGTGTGGAGTCCTGGTATGTGGTCTCCCAGTGGGTTGCAGACAGAACTGCAGGGGTTAGGAGTCCACATCCAGGCAAGCCGAGCCACAGACTGTATGTCACTGGAGCTACACAAGAAAGCCAATGTGCTTTTAGGCCTTTTCCCCCTGTTAAGGTGACCGCAAGTTTCGTACGTGACCACACTGATCTTTCAGGCAGTGAATGCGAGAGTGGGATTTACACAGAAGCCTTCAAACCGTGTTGAGTTCATTTTGCGGGTGAATGGGGCACCAGCCGGTGAGATCATGCCTTCTTAACACATACAGTATACTGGAACAACAATAAAACCCCTGCTTGTCATTGTTGTGATTAATTGCTGTTTTTTTTTTTGTTTTTTTTGCATAACAGAACCTTTTATGAGGCCAGGATCTGGATTAGTGCAGGTCACAGCGCAAAGCACAAGAGCACGAGGTGGCGCTATGCTTGCTTGGGTGAAAATAAGCCATTCTGCATGCATGCTTGTGATAAATCTTATCTGGGGAGCTCAGGCTGTAAATAACACTAAGCATGTGCATGGGTCACTCAATGAGTGCCTTTTGAATGAAAACAATGAGAGCCATGTATACGTGTGGCTAAACGTAATGTGAGAAGCTGTTGGGTAAGATGGGAAGGAAGCCCAAACTAGGCAGACACCACTGAGGGCCCCAGATCAAGCCACTGAGTCCCAGGTCAAGGATTGGTTTACAGGCGAAGAGGTCGGCCCCCATGTCCTCCAGAATGGGTCAGGCAAAGTGTATTCCATGAACCCCAAAAGTCTGGATTTGGGACCCTCTGAGGGTCTGATCTAGACTCTGGCCTGGGGACGCTCTGTAAACTACCCAGTGATGAAAGACAGAACCCAAATGAGGAGGTTCCCAAACCAGGAAGTCTGTTCATGCTTGGATTTTACACTTCTCTTTGGGACAAGTTTATAGGAGCAGTATGGACTGGGCTTCTCCCTCAGCTCAGATTCACCAGTGCCCAGGTAGCTATGGCAATCCATCGCATGCTCTTGCGTCTGTCAGGTAACTTGCTGCTGGGGTTTGGGGAGGAAAAAAAACAACCTTCCAAATTATGTCAAAAATATTTTAAATAGCTGTTAAGTGTTAACTGTCTTCTTAGGGCGCATTAGTGCTTTGGATTTTGGTGATGGTGAAAATGAAGTTTTGTGTGCTTGTGTTCCAACACTTTTAGAATTGTATGACACAGGAAGGACGTACTGTAGCTATTTAGCTGGAAGAGAAGTCAAGGGATACAAGGTGAGATGAAAATGTAATGCAATTGCAAAGATAATAGCTAGTGCTGTATGCATGGAAAATTGCTGAAGTAACCCTTTATAATTTGAAAACGGACGCATGCTACAGTTGTTTTGCCTTGCCAAATCAATTGGTCAACCAATCATGTGATCTAGTGGACACAGACCTCTCAAAAGAAGGAAGTAGTGAGCCCACACTGGAGTGACAACTAATGGTTAATAGTAATTTCCAATCATTGATCACAGCCATCATTGGCAGTCAAATCCAGTCCTATCCTCACGCTACTGTGTTCTGGTGTCAAAGCCTGGGAACTGGGTATATTTCATATACGGAATATCTGCTTGAATTAAGATCATGCGTCAATAACTGTCAGTCTTGAGACAGCCCAGATCTACACCCGCAAAAACAATAGGATTCAATCCTGCTTTTCCCCATGCATGTACTGTGGGGGTAAATACTTCCGCAACACAAAAGCAACGTTTTCCTCATGTACTGGGCGCATATCCATCCAAAGGGCAATTGCCCTTTTGTTTTAACCTAATAAACATTCATACAGCTCAGAAAAAATTGCTTAATAGGTGCTAAATTCTTATATTTTCTTGTGTTTAGTACTGTAATTAATACTCCAGGCTCAGGCTGACCTGCTGGTTAGCCTGCTACGTATCCGGCCCCCACCCACCCTCATCTTTTTTTTTTCTTTTTTTTTGCCATGACAAACCCAACATCAGAGCCTGGAAAATCACACACAAAAATACTGTGTGACAACTCACTTGCCTATCACATGCACTCCATGTCCACACTTTTGCACGTGATGCCATCGGGGGGTGAGATGTTACTCATATTTAATTATTTATTTGCTGAACAGTTGGGGTGGGGGGAGATGCCAGTATTTGTATTTGTATCTGTATTTGTTCAACCAGAAAAATGTTTGTATTTGTATTCATCTAAAACCGGAAGTGTGTGGGGGTTAACCCAAAGCTGTATAAAATGCCAAATATTCCAGATCTTTACCATTATAATCACTGGCACTGTTATTGTTGAGATATTGAAGCATTAAAGTCATGATTTTACAATGACATCAATAATAATGCAGTTTAACATTTGCTTTGCTTTAAAATTTGCTTATATAGCCATAACAGGCTTTTATGACACTTAGGTAAACAAAAAGTCAAATCAAATTTCAAAATTAGTTTTTATAAATCAGGTATGAGTGTGTGAGCAAATGGTGATTGAATGGATTCGCAATAGATTGGCGGCCTGTCCAGGGTGTCTTCCTGCCTCTTGCCCAATGCATGCAGTTGGCACCTGAGTAAAAGTACTTGTTGTGTATTGTTGGGGGGTTGTGTTGTGAAGAAAATAGCTCGAACTGCCTGTATTTCTTGACTTTTTTTTAAAAGGCCAAACATTTAGGAAAGTCGTGGAAGAAGGAGGATATCGCATTTGCGGCGCTGGAGTAATTTTGCTTATAAAGTACCCAAAGCACAATGGCATTGCTCTGGCCTATCTAGTGTTAAGGGAAACTCTCACTCGCTGTCTCTCTGCAGGTGTGTGTTTGCTTAATTGAGAAACTTGGTGCTGACTTCTGAACGAATCGCAGAGAAGAAATTGGAAATTACACCCGAATCCGAATAATACTTGGCATATTAAGGAGGAGAAAACATGTAGGGAGAACGCATGATCTGAGTGTTGCCAAATATCGTATTTGTATTTGTATTTGGCACCATCCCTAATAAACAGATAACCTTATTCAGGAAAGACTTGTTTTTTATGTGTTATGCATAGGCATAAAGCTGGACATTAACTGAAGCCTTATAGGTTAAGTGCTCATGTGTTTACAATGGAAAACCGTAGCATGCAATATCATCATTAACGTAAATGTATTAATGTAATGAAGGTGCTATAATCCTATAATCATTAATGTTAGTGAGGATTAGGATGATACTATTTCACCATTAATCTAACAGTGGATTAAGTGAGAATTAGGAGAATGATACCATATCATCAGTATCATGTTATTGTGGACTAGTGCGCTAAAGAAAAGTCTATAAAAAGGTATGCCCACGACAGCCAATTGAATTCATATCAGCGTGGCTGAGGTAAATGTCCACTCAACCTGCCCCGTCATCCCCCCTCCCGCTTGGCCATAGAGCACTCATTCTGCACACTGCCAAGGCACAGACACAGATCCCCCCGTCCAATATGTGGGGGGGGGGGGGGTATCTGTGTTTAAACTGCACAAAAGAGGACATCCAATCCAGCCGTGCTCAGACCTCACACAAAAGTCCCCAAAAGATTGAGAAAAGAGACCACGAATGAAACCCAAGTGTGGCGATAGAAGCTATTTGACAGGGGCTGGGGGTGCAGGGGGCGGGGTATTGGGGGGGGTCAGGGAAGGGGGACCATGTGGCCGGGGGAGGCGGGGAGGCGGTGGGGGGTGTTGAGGGGTCAGGGAAGGGGGGCCATACGAGGTGACATAGATTAGATGCTCAGTTACGCCCCTTTGACTTTACAGTGGGATGCAATGGCTGAATCTCACCGACAGTGATGGAGGGGCATTGTCCAGCTATGTCGCTTACAAAGGGGCCGGTGAAAACAAAACTATACAAGGGACTGTCACCAAACAAACTATTTTGGCATCCAAAGTGTCACAAAACTCAGACATGATAGGTTCTATTTGAATAGCAGATAATCCAATCACCATTAAGCACAGCTCCTTCATTAGTGACGAACGGCTACTACTTCAGGCTACACTGCATGGCCAAAAATATGTGGACACCTGACAACCAACATGTCATCCAAAATTATGTCAATTAATATGGAGTTGGTCTGCCCTTTGCAGCTATAACAACCTCCACTGCTCTGGGAACGCTTTATGCTAGATATTGGAGCATTTCTGCAGCGATTTGCTTCCATTCAGCAAGAAGAGCATTTGTGAGGTCAGACACTGGTCGGGGGCACGTGCTCCACCAAACCGAACTCCGATTTGATAGACTCCACCCTTATATTCTTCATTCACCAACTGGAATTTTAATGAACATTTTCATTTGCTTACAAAGCCAGGATGACATAGATTTGTTCATTAAAAAATACCTCAAAGGACAGCAGCAGTTTAGGATCTTGGGTTTGACAGCTTGAAAGGGTGGACACCCTTCAGGTGTCTTTTGTAAGCTCCTGACCACTCTGAAGTTCCTAGTTACATTTGAAAGTCTGATATGAAATTTTTAATTTCCATGAAATTAAGAACTCCAGCAGCTATCTGTGTGTTTTCTACAACGAGTATTTCTGCAGGGGTAAGCTACAGAGTGTTGTTACTGTTCTTCTTTGATGACCTGGAATTCATTTAACCATGTGGTTCAATATAAATACAAATTATTTCATTTATTCATTTTAAATTTCAAAATAATTTTCTTTTTTTTGGGAGGAGGGGCAGAGGTATTCACAGTGGGAAACAATGAAAAACAGGACTTTTTCGTCAGCATGAATGCATCTGTATAAAAGTGTAAATATACAATTTCAGTGTGTTATAATAAAAGCACAATATTACCCTAAAATATACATAAAATGGAAGTGCTGGAGCTGCAACAATATTCTCACAGAAAATACTGACAAAAAGCCTTTTTTTGTTTCTGTGATAGCATTCCAGTTAGGCACCTGTGTTCTAATCTCTCTAAAAATCAATGCTTTCTCTGAAATCGTTAGTGATTTGGTGGATCAGATGAATACTGCCCAGAGTGCAATGGTATAAATACAGAGAAAGGTGTCAGACATAAACATTGCATATCTTGCAAGTTAAGTGGGGGATCTGGGGGTGCATAAAACAATTATGACTGAAAGTTAAAAATAAAAAAACTATATCTTTAAGCTTTATATTCATTAATGTTACTGGCTAGTCTATGCCTATTTTACAGCGGTTCTTGTTTTTTCAGTCACATGTATTTAATATACCTTGCCTTGATGTGGAAGAGTGGATAATTTTGAAGTAATCACATTTTTGTGTTTGTGTCTGTTTGTTCTTGAACAGTTAGATAATTTTGTTTTATCTAACAGTTAAATATGTACATGGTTGGAACAATTTAGAATGCTAAATATATAGTTTTGACATAAAACGCGGAGTATGTATTTCAGAGAGCTAGCTGCTTTGTTTCAGAGAAAGCATCGTACTAATGTATTGTGAAATCTTTCCATGCTGCATGTAATCAAAAGTGCCTTATCACAGAGACCCTTCTAAACTCAGAGTGGATTATTTCCTGAACAATTTGGATTATATTTTTTCCACTACAATGATGAAATATACACTACAATGATGAAAAATGACAAAATTTGTCCGGGAATTTTAGTTTGTATGTGCAAAGCTTTTATGTAAGATATAACTGACACCAGCATGATGGTTGCTATTGTTTTCTAAACGTACTGTGTACTAACTTTCATGCCAGTATTCCAATTTTCAGAAACCAGGACTTGCAGGACTTCTCCCAAAATACTTTAGCTACTCATGGGAAATTGTTTCTGTGGTTGCATGTCTGGGCTACTAGCCTATAGGTTATATAGGCTATAGGCTAGGCTTGACTGTAGCTTGTCTTAGATGTTCTTTAGATATCAGTAGGCTATCTAAAGAACATCTAAGGTCATATAACGAAAATAGCCAGATATAAACTGCACAAATATTTACATTGCATTCTATGACATCGATGAAACTGTACTCTGTTAACTGGACCTTACTGAGGAGCAAAAGTTGATACAACGGTATTAAAAAATATAAATGCGCGTGCGCGCTCGCGCGCTCATTGAGGGGGTAGAAAAGGGCTGACCGGAGTCACTTACCGGTCTAGCGCACGAGGGGCGTCTAAGCAATGACAGCACGACTGCGACATCTCTGGAACAAAGCGGCGGCAAGATTTATATACAGCGATGTGCACTTGTCTTGCGCTCAGTTGCATACCTTTTGGTTGTGGTGCTTTATTTATAAATGGTTTTAACTGACCACGAAACAGCGACTGAAGCCAGTGAGAGGGACACAGTGTCTGATAGACGTGGAACTGCTAACCCACCCTCAAATTGAGCTATAGCTAACTGTAGCAACGGTGACAAAGGTAAGAGCATTTGCTATTGAGCGCTCACTTTCATTTGTGTGTTTTAAAAAAAATTTTTATCAGCCATATTGACGTTTTATATGATTGAGTTGTTTCCGTTGATCGCTGAAATAACTTTTATTTTAAACGTACTACAAATTTCCCCCTGCCCTTGTTATTTGATGTTATTTAGACCATTTATGATTTTTTCACGTTGTGAGATCCCATTTCAATCCGTCTTGTATGAAAGGGCTGTCTGTGGTACTGTCAGTATTCCTGCAGGATGGACAGAGATGCTTTTTAGGCTAACGTGAGAGGATAATATCATGTGTAATATCATGTGTTTTTACTGCCGTATTGGAACTGTTTTTCCTGAATTACTGAACAATTTGGATAATAATTACTTATCGCAGAAATGGGTGAAGATAAATCCGCACCACATTTTCTTCGCTCATCATCACGCATTTCTGTAAATTGTGTATTTGTAACAATTCTAGTCTCACTGCTATTGTGAGCTACTCTTTTGATGGGAAAAATCTAGCGGATGTTCTCTGCGTCTGTTCTTACTAGAATTTGGGCACGAATTGATATGGATGGACGTTCATATAGTGAGTTGAAATTATTTGAAAATGCGGTCAGATTCTATATCCGACATTGGGTAACATTTCTTTCAAATGCTAATGGTTTTTCTGAAGTTGGAATAAAAAATAATAAATTAAAAAATAATAAAATAAAATAAAATAATAGGCTAAAAACTATAAGTTTCACCTTCCTTTCAACATTTAAGTATATAGCTTAAGTGCATTCAAACTGACATTTTGGGGGCTGGTGATGGTGACGTTGTCCAAAATGCAACCCTTCTTTACATTTACTTAAGATTCAGATTTCCAATGCATGGTCAAGACATTGGCCATAAATCACAGTCTTTGTTGTACAGTTCACAATGACACACTGAGAGCTGATTATGAGGGACTGCTTTGTACATTTGTACATTTAAAATGATACGTGGACATTATTCTTCTAATACGATTTTGGATGATTTTTGGAATTTGGGCAAGATTTATTTGTAGTTGACATGTTTTCTGTTTCTCAGAGACAGGTTTTGGTTAAAGGCTGTGGCGCGATTTGAATGACTGATTTGTGGTTAGGGTGTTTCTTGATTGAAAATATTGACGGACATAGACAGTTTGCCATCTTAGCTCACCAAACTCTAGCACTAATCTGTTTTTAGATGATGAGTTGATTAATAATTTCAGGATGTGGTTGGATTTGTTTTGTCATTCACAAGGAAATAATAACAACAAGAACAGTAATAATAATAATAACAATAATAATAATAGTAATAATATGCTCTTTGTATACAAAACTAATACAGGCCTTCAAAGCCCTTTCTGATAAAATGTAACAATAAAAATGTACTTTGCACCATAGAAAGGTGTTTTTCCATGGTGTAAAAGCTTAAAATAGATTGCTTTGTGACTTTACTCAGTGCTGAGACATGATAAGAGGTTTATTAACGTTTTTTTTGTTGTAATGTGACTAGTTTCATTCTCGATTTATTTTCCAGTAGAACTAATTCACTTTTTAAATTGTAATATTTATAATATTTAACCTAAAACTGGTAGTAGAACAGCTTGGTTGTAAATGTTTTGAGATGTGGTTTAAACCCAAATTCAATTTTTTTTTTGATTTCAGGTATTCTGTATACTTCATTTTATCCTCTGTGGGTCACTTATGGGCTACATCCTTCCGGATAGCATACAATATTCTATTTCACAAAATGTCTGAACTTGTGCCAGAGAATCTGGATTGCCTCCGTAAATCCAAAGCAATTGAGCTGTGTGGATTGGCAAGCTATTTTATTTTACACTCATAAATTGTGAAACAGAAGTGGATGAACAAAAGGACATTTAGTCCCTCTTGGGAGAAATTAAATTCATTTTTTTTCTTTTTGAGGCTGGGTGCTGGAATAGAGTGTGTACACCGCAGTTAAGCAGCACATTACAAGCATGATGAAATGACCACAGATATCTCCTGAATGAAAGAGACTTTTACGCTGTGGGGCAGTGCAGTACGAGCAGGATGGGACATGTCCAGTTTTATTAGCATTGTAGAAACAAAGAATATTTTCCCTCTGGCTTTAGCCTCGCAGAAGCAATTGTCTCATTTGTAGCTTTGGTCACAAAACCAGAATCTTTCTCCTGAAACACCTGAGACTGTGTTGACCTGAGTAAGGAATAATGCAAAGATCAGCACGATTTCCCAGCTTCATAGCTGTCCAAAAGACAAGAATATTGTACAATCCACTGATGCTGTGCCAAGACATAGGCTACTGCATAGAAGGCAGGGATTTACCGTAGGTTGATTTGTTTTATTGTCCTGTGTTATGATTTTATTGTGACCAAAAAGTATGGTAGAGAGTTTGTTAAAAACTCAGAAATTATGATTTTATATGTTCTTTCTTACCCTCTGTATTTCCTGTGTCAAAAATGATATCTTTGAGATGATATATTTTTGGGTTAAAAATGTTGGTTCTACATGTGTTTTGAATTGGAGAATGCTGCAAATGGACAAAACCATCTATCATTTTCTTTATATTTCTTGTCGCAATGGTAATCTTTTAGAACAACGCTGAAAGTTTTGAATCCTGTTTCTGAATTATATATTTCCCTAAATTGTTTATATTCATTCTTTACTACAGGAGAAAGGGTCACAATCAGGTGACATTCTTATTTGGTGTGGGGGGTTATGACATTTTTGTTACATTACATTACATTTATTTAGCAGACGTTTTTATCCAAAGCGACGTACAGAAGTGCATGTCATTTGCTTTGTCGTGGACTAAAAACATATATTAATATGATAAACAATGCGTTTTCACTGGAGCACTTCATTTAATTGATTTGGTTTTGTGAGTTATTTATTCCTTAAAGTAGTTCCTCACCCCTCTTAGGCTACTATCACTGATGCAGTTGTGACATTACTAATATAAGACCTTCTTTTTAATTTGAGTTATATATGTGGACCTTATAGTACTGTATTTTTATGCCTTATAAGTAGTATATTCCATACAACATATTACTTAAACTGAGTAGTGCCCCCAATCGCGGTTGTACAGAGAAAGAGAAGAAGTCATGTGAGGAAGCTTCATTTTTTGAATGGTGGTTCCAGTTTTAATGCCCGTGGTTAATGGCATCCTGACAGATGTCTGCAGCTGTTCAGGAAAAAAATTGGCGATCATGAGTCAGTGGGCATCGTGTGGAGGTGGGGATTGTACGCTCAGTTTTAACTTAGGTGCTATGTTTGTTATATGAAGGCTTGATCCATAAAATAAAAAAAAGTTTGTTCCATAACGAAGATAGCTTAAGATTGTTAGGGAAATGTTTGCCTAGTGGTACTGGTCTTCCAATGTCTAGATGTGACTGCTACTGGGATTGTGTCAGTGAAATTAAGTAGGCTTAAATGATGTGGAATCTGGTCAAATACAATAATGTATTTGGCCTAAATGAAGCCAGGTTGGTCTGACAGAATCTATGTCCTGTTGACCGAGTTTAGTCTTGTACTGTGCTTTGCTGACATGTATTTTTTATTCCTGTTAGAGCGTAGACATGGACTGCAGCCGTGCCATTGGTGGTAATATAGTAAAGGTCTGTATTTAAAAGGAACAACACTGTTTTTGCTTCTCAGAAATGGGCAGCCTAGACAGTGCTGTCCTGTCATGCAAATGTGATGCCTTCAGAAGCTAGAAACCAAGGCTGGTTTTGCACCTCTTTTCGAAATGCTTTGTCAGCAATGGATTCAATTCACTAGTTTGGAGAAGGAATTTATTTACAATTACAGATACATTTGCTACACTCATTTAAAAGACCAAGATTGATTTTTGCTTAAAAGGGTGTTGTAAAATGAAACTATTTCAGAGATTATGGAATAGTAGTCAGATTGTGGCATTTTTGTTGAAAATGAATACTTTATTTAGCTTCTTATTTATTTATTTATTTATTTATTTATTTATTTATTTATTACATGTGTGGTGTTAAAAAATGTAAAAAGTTTAGAATCTGGGTGCAATTCCAGCTTTTTGTAAGTGACAAAACCAATGAACTGACAATAAATTTAAGGCAATTTATAGGAATTCCTGGGCTTAAACCAGAGGGCCTAGAAAATTTTCTCTATGATATGAAGGAGCAAAAGTTATTTTTGGTAAGCACTGAGTGTAGACAGAAATGTATAGCTGTGTTGTTTGTTCTTTTTTTGGAGGTAGAGGAAGTTATTCTTCTTTTTCTTCTTATAAGAACATCTGCAGTTTTCTGGAGAGTGGTTGGGGAAGTTTATTTCTAAAAGAATTTTAAATAAATGTGGAATATTTTTTTTTAATGTAATTTTTAAATTAATACCAATTGTGAATTTGTAATGTGCTCAGATGTAATCATTTTTGTATGAGTATGTATAGGACAAGAGTTATTTTTCTGGGAGAAGTTAATACAGGAGATGAATTTTGAGTGAGAAAAAATGTGCACCATATGTCGAGGACTGTTTAAATAGAACAGGGCACTAATACCTAGATCCGCTGTATATTGATTGATGTAGAATTACAGAGGATTTAGGCTACGGTTCTATTTGTCTGATTGGTTGGAGGGATCCAGATATGGTCTTAAGCTATAACAGTAAGTCTAGGAATTGCAGTATTTCTCAGATTGGATTGAACAAAATGGACAGTTGTATTCTTTGAAAAGGAATATTTAAAAAATTGGGGTCTTTTAGCCAATGTGAAATCAGTTATAGCGTAGGAACAAATATGGAAGGTATGAGAATAAATGGTGTGCTCTGATATGAATTGGTAATATTATTTTTAAAGGTTAGTCATTCATTAGTCTGACCTGCATCCATTCAAGAATTAACAAGTTCCTTTGTGAAATGTCAATTTATGATGATGCAGGCTTAGGCTTTGCTATGGATAGCAGGAATGAAAGTTTTTACATGGTAATTTAAAAAAAAACTATAAGTCATTTGAAATAAATAACTTATGGGAATATGTTGAACTTTTCTGAACACATTTCAGTCAGTTGCATACTATTTTAAAGAGTAAGTCAACACAGGTCAGAAAACTGTTGCAGCACTGTTGCAGCACTCTCTATGGGTTAAAATTTTCAGTCTGTTTACACAGCTGGCCACACCCATTCAGTGATGTCATCACAGGTATTTTGCCTCAGCTGTCAATGGAAAAATAACTGCTTTCACATCATTGATTTAGGTAATCTAGTTGAAAATTTGAACCCATAGGGAGTGCTGCAACAGCAGTTTTCTGCACTGAACCGACTCTCGATGACACATTGCACAATTTATGTGTAAATGTTATGTAGAAAAACAACGTGCCTAACACTAATAAGCTCAAATGTACTGCATCATTTTCCAGAGAGTTGCTGTGAAATCAAGAAAACTAAAATGAAAGTATTCAATTCCCCCAGTGAAAGTCAATTAGATAATTGGTTTCAGTCTTGATTACATCACAATTACAGTGACACGGGTGAGTCAGAGATAGAACCTGAGACTGGATAATGGCTTGTGATTAAATATTTACTAGCCCAGCGGCCACAGCGAGGGGGGGGGGGGGGGGGCGGTCGGGCGCTCACTTCTCCACCGGACCCTGGAGCTGTGGACCCTCTTAATCGGGAGATGACCCATGGGGGTTGCATTTACAGATGCGCCTAGGCTAGTGGATGAAAAAATACGCATTCAGAATTTTTAATATTCATGCTGTACAATCAGCGGTGAAACTCTTACACACTGAGTGCAGTAAGCCCTAGCCATTCTTTTCTCTTTTTTTCACTGTTTGCTTATATGGATTGATAGTGCCGCCATGTAATACACAGTTCGGAAGCCAGCTTAACTTTCCTGTTCCTGCTGTCCCAGTTTACATGCACACTAATGCTCTGATATCACCCCAAATATGGCAATACTCTGATTATTGAAATGGTCACTCAAATGCCATTATCTGATCATCTTTATCAGCGTAAGGTCACGACCGGCATGTTCAAAACCCGATTAAGACACCTGGATCTTTGTCTTTTGATGCATGGACTCTTACTCTGATTTCTTTCAGCTTTTCGAGACTGCTCTTGTCAGGTGAAAAGTCACAGACCCCAGATGAAAGGAAGCATGGTAGTCAGGTACACCGTTTGAGCTTACGCCGATTATGGAAAGCATCATGCAAGCGCGGCTATTTTAGTAATCGCATTACTTATATCCATGTGTAAGCAATGATCTAAACACTGGCATAAGCTGATTATTCCCAATAATCGGGGAATTGGTGCGCATGTAAATGTAGACATTGCTAAAATTTCCTCCTCAGACTACAGCACAGCAAGGAACCTACTCCTCTCTCCTCCTTTCCATTAACTCGTTCAAGTTTACCCTTTAATACAATACATTTTCAATAAATTTAAAACAATACATTTTCAGAATTAAGGTTTCAGCTTCCACACTAGGCATGAAACTTTAGTTATTGTGGATAGCCATTGAATAATTTGTAAAAACCAATAACCAAGACATATCTACAATATTATCTAGGCAGCAAGCTACAAGATAATTAACTGTCCTTTGCTGTATGTATAGATAGTGCCCAAAAATTAAACACCAACATAAAGGTACTTATTTGGGTACTGGGTGAACATGTGTCCAGTTTGGTTTTTATACACTGTGGCATAAGAGCCCACCAGTATCTGGTATCTGCAGAGCAGGTAGAGTATGCATGCTTTGTTTATTGCACACGGCAGTAAATATAATGATGGAGGTATTGAGTGTGGAGATGAAGGCCGCTGTCTTCAACTGCTAACAGACTAAAGTCTAACTGATTAAGCCCAGTAGTACACCTGCGGGTGCTAGCGTTTCACATGTAATAAAAAAAAGCAGTTTCCCTAAAAAAAGTTTTATAATGCTCCCTGTCTCAGATGTGTTTTACATAATTCTGTAAAGTGAAGTAATGGCCATCTTTCTCATACAGACAAGAAACAATCTGAAGGAGTTATTGAGTAACTGGCACATAGCACTGAAGCGATAACGGATAACGCACCGAAGCCATGACACGTGCTAAATCAATGTCTTGCACAGTGCCAGGTCTATAGCTGTGAAACAAATTATAAAATGTTGCACAATAGATAGCAGGTGAATTATGATGGACAAAGCTTCATTAAGATGTGCGCAGAAAAATAGGTTTTTTGAGGGAACGATGCAAGTCAGGGAATGGCAGGCAGAAGCTTTTTAGTGACATGCGCTGATCTTGACTAGGCTTACTGGGCATCCATCCTCTTTTTCAAACACATTGCTTTTTTTCGGGACCAATAATATCTGTCCTGGTGGGATTTCTAAATTCCTAAAAACGTCCAGTTAGGTTTTGCCCATTTCCTAGACCATATATGAATGAACAGATAGCCTAGTTATGTTCATAATGCCAGCTCATCTTCTTTTTTTGAAATCCAATGGACACCCTAATCTAGATGTCATTTTGATGTTGGACATATTGGCTGTCTGCATAACAGCCCGCCTGCTGTACACTTTTCCATCTGGGGATGATATTGCTCATGAGTGTTGACATCAAATTTAATGTTACTAGCTATGGATCTTGCACATGGCATGTTGCATCCAATTTTGCAGTAGAGACACAACCTTTATTTGCTGAAGCTGTGTTGAGAAGCTTAACTATTACATAAAATATGGTACTTGGCCTCTGAAATATCTGAATAGCCAACGTGGCAGGGGAAACCACCCATTTCATGTGAGTAAACTTTACAGTTGCGGGGAGGCGACGTGTTCAGCTTGTTTATTAATATACAGTGAAGAAGCTATGTGGACATATGTATATTTTTTTAGTAGTTCATGCTTGTTCTGTGGCAGATGGTTGTTAGCCATGGTTGCCTCAGACTTGATAACTTCACTCCCAAACTTGTGGGGTGTTGTGTCTCTCTGGAATATGCCTGGCTGTCCCGTGCTGGCAAACTGCTTACTTTCACTGCAGACGCGGACCAGACGAGTCGCTCCCTGGAGCGCTGGTGAATTAATTAATCTCTTTTAAAGCAGTACCCAGCTATCAGGGTACTGCAGTTGTTTCTGACGGGCTATTCATCCCCACGGCCTCCGCAAATATCTGGGGGAGAGCCACTTCATCTCACCGACTTAAACCTCAAACTGCTGGGAAAAATCTGATTAGATTCTCACAGCTCCACAGTGGCTGAGGGTCTCCATTACTCCAGATTAAACATCTCTCTCCTTCTCTTTCTTTCTTTCTCTTTACCTTTCTCTTCTTCTCCATCAAAGGCAGCAAGTTTGGGACATGTTGGTACAGCACTGGTTCAGAAGAATGAGATTTGTAAAATTATTATTATTATTATTATTATTATTATTATTATTATTATTATAACAACATCAGTATTACATTTGGGATATTATCCTGTGAACCCCTTGTGGTGTCTTCTTATTTTGTTGAATAAGAAACGGACAAATTACTCTCTTTTGTGACCTTTATTGTCACAACTCGTAAGATGTCAGTGGAACAGCGTGGCGCAGCTTCTCCTGGCTGATGGGCATTTCCCAAACACATTAAAGCATGTGTCCTGGGCATTTATACCCGAGCTAATGCCCAGTCACCTGTAGGACCACATCCTTCTCACCCACTACTGGGCAACGACCGATGTCATTACTGATGACAACCGATGTTGTGATGTTAAATTTTTACAAGTGTATTCCACTTTGTTCCCTACAGTATACTTCTGATGATAAGCTTGCCCAAGTACTGATCAGGGATTCCCCTGGTTTCGTCTGCTATGGTTTCAGCAGGTGAATGGCGATGCTGTTTGATCCTTCTATTCCTGAGTTTTACTTTTTTTGTGCTTTTTGTCCATGGGTATGATGTAAGTAGATGTAATATGCCCACGCTGAATGACACTCAAAAGCTTTTTTTTTCAAATAAGTGTAAGAATTTGAAAGCATAATAATTCTGAAACATTAAAAAAAATCAATCCATTGGAGGGAGTGAGAGTGCAATCTCCGACTGGATGTTTCATATGAAAATGATGAGATATATATATATATTTTTAATATATATATATATATATATATATACAGCATTTTGAGTGGACGGGTCGGCCCTGTGAGGGGGTCTGTGTCAGCTGCTGCTTCTTTTCACTCTTTCATAGCTGAGCTGTGTGGTCTTCGCCTTCGAGGGGTACAGGTCATGCAAGAAACCTGCGCCTGTCTGATCACCCAGAAAAGCCATTCAGGGGATAGTCCTGTTGGCTAAAATCTACCTTTCCTGGGTGCCAGTAATGGGCTGCCACGCTTGTCACGGTCATCACTGGCACAGTCAGAATTTAATACCAACCCAAGGAAACTGTCACTGCAGTGAACTGAAGTCCACTGCTTTTGGAGGAGGACCACTCAGCATCACCTTCATAAACCATCTCTGTAATTGCTTTTGCCATGTTTTAATTACATGTGCAACTAAAATCAGAATTTCGCTGACTGCTTTAATATGAAACAGAATTTCGCCACCTTGCTTAATTGAAGGAGTGTTACATTTCGTTGAACAAAGAGTGTGGCTGAGACCACCAACTGGGAATTTGATGGCCCGGCGAGAATAAATGATTTATTTCATATTTAAAGAGTCGATGAATAATGCATTTCATGATGAAAGGTTGAATTAATTATTCATTTTATTTTAAATCATGAAGCAAGTCAATAAGCGATAATTATTTAAAGGTCAAATAGTTTGGTGCTGCATTTAATTGTATTTGATTTATCATTTTTAAAATTTAGTTATTTATTTAGTCATTGAGTTTTGACCAGCTTTGACCTCCAGTAAAGTGTTTCATTGGTCTCTCTTTGGTCAGGGCATTACCTAAAATCTGAATCTGTCTGCCCGTGTTCTGTTTGTGCAGGTTTATGTGCTATAACTTTCAGAAGAATAGAGCCAGTTAAGTGTATGCTGGTGAGGATTCAGAGAGGTACTGGCCCAAGTGCAAATTATGTGAATGGAAATGCTGTTCAGGGCAATTACCTGCTGCCACCTGATCAGCTGAAGCCAAGTGTTTCCTGCTGTGCTTGTAGTTCTGTAAAGTCCTCTTCTGGTTGCTAACTCAATTCTGAAAACCCAAAGTCGACTTTGCAGCAGCCATAAAACAGGTAAGAAAATGAATTCACCTGTGACATTTGGCATGCGGGAGTGCTTGTCCTTGGGATCACTTAGCATAAATCAGTTGAATGCACTCCAACTGTATGCGAAACAGGCCTAATCGAGTCAGTGCCGAAATGGTTGAGTTAAAGGGACCTCAGTGCACCTCATTATTACACCGATATCACATCATACAAAAGCTAGCAGACGTTAGTTTGCTCGATTTCAACGCTAAGTTACGGAATGTTGTTTTGCTTTGCTTCTTCTCGATTTTGCCGTGAAACGAAATCGAAGAAGAAGAAAAAACCGGAAACCGTACTACTATGTGGACTTGCGAAAAAAAAAAAAAAAGTCTTTGTTTTTAATGTTAGACATTTATAATGAAATAACTAATCAAAAAATGAAGGGCGACATTCATTAGAAGGACAATATCAGTCATGAGAAGCAGAAGTGTTATAAAGTGTAATTTGTAAAAGGTTTTTACAAAAAGCCAATGAACTGGATAATAGTATGATGCTATTTGCTATACGCTTTTTTGTCTACTGCCTATTTTTATATCAGCTTCCATGAACTTTGTATAGACTTTTTTGATGGTTAATTCAAAACCCACACTGCCTCATTCATTTTGTAATTACCTTCCATCCAATTCTGGAATTCTGACTCATTGATTTTACGGGTGAATATAATCATCTTATCGCTTGATTCCGGAAACACCGATCAGCAGAGTAAGATAAGAATTAAATATGAACACACAGCTGGTATTGTTTTGGAGTCTGCCGTGTTCACTGCATACCGTTCATGTGACGTTTCGATACGAGAGTTTGGACCAGGCATCCGATCATGAGCTAGAGATTTGTTGAGACAGAGCAGTATTATAGACCAGTGTAATCTGAAATAAGATTAACATATGTCTGTTTGTGCTGCCCTGTCCAGCGTACATACATGTGCCTTTCTGGAGCTTCGCACATGCACTTGGGGGGTGGGCTGCGCATGATGTACTTGCAAGGCTGGTCACAGAAAGACCTCCCAGCGTGCTCTGCTCCCCTGGTTGCTTGGAGATAAGACATTTGCCTCTGTTTGGAAAAGGGGCACAGATGCATATGACATGCACTCATGCACTGCTGCTAATCGTTTGGAGCAATTTTTATGTCTGATTATTTTTGGTAACGCTTCATAGTCACATCTTTCCATATGGCCAACCTGAGGACTTCAGCTGCTGGTCGCCTTCTGCAGCAGTTCTGAGCTAGTTCCTTATTATGCTACTTCCTTGGGTGTCTTTTTTACGGTTGTTCTTTCAGTGGTGTCGTTACACTTCATTATTTGTTTGAAGGTTTACTTTACTGTGAGAAACCGAGCACTTCTTCTAAAGCTGATATCTGAGTATATGAGCTGATAATCCGATATATGCTACTTTTTTTGTTGTTGAAATATTAGCTTTGATAGGAAAAACAAACAGCATTTTCATTGAGATGCTAACAATGTTACCATTTAAATGAGTCTATTCTGCCCGCACCTGCACGCCTGCACTTCCCAGCCGATCCATGACAATTCATTCTACCACTTTGGGAGCCGAAGAAAATCCGTCTTGTTCCTTGTCCTGTGGGGACGGGGGTAAGTAGGACACCGGGGTCCCCTTACTCCCGCCAGAGCTGCGGTGTCCCGCGCGTCCCCTGCATTCGTCCTCCCCTGCTAGCGGTGTTCGGCTGGTCCTCCGCAGCGGGAACAGAGTCTCCTCAGCTGGCTGGAAGAAGTCAGAGCGTGAGGTCGCTTAGAGACGCCAGCCCTCGCTCTCGAGCGACTGGGACTGATCTCCCGGTAACGCCGGCGACGGCGGAGGTGTCGGATGAACCAGAAACACCGGGCCGCAACTTTACCCCGCGGTGCGGGGTGGACCGCCTGCCCCATGAGGGCTCGCTTATCCCATCAAAGCCCTGCGGCGGTTATTGTGATGCAGATGGGGAGCGCGGTGATGGCGGCTTGGGCTCGTTCCCAGGGCCCCGCTCTGATCAACCGTTCCTGGGTCACACAATCGCCCTCTTATGTGGAGGTCTGTCCATCCACACCCCTGTCCCTGTACGCCACCATACTGACCTCAGATCAGTTAATGTCAACTGACTAAGAAATCTTTGGGAACAAGTGTCTTTCTTTTCGCACAAAGAAGACGGCATTGTTTGTTTATACATGAGTTACTACTGGGTATCTTGAGTCAGGTTTTACAAGGGCTGGATTATGAATTATTTCACAGGGTAATTTGAATGGTACCTTCCCTTTTGGTACCTTTTTCTCTCAAATTGGAATGCTCAGTAACGGTCCTGTTACAGCCGCTGTTGTCACTTCAGGAGGGCGGAAGCACACCATGTCACCGCCGCTTATTTCCACATCATGATTACTTAAATGAAAAAATCCCATTCACAGGTCAAAATAAATGTCATTAAAATGAACAGTGATTGAATAAAACCCCTGGAGAACATTTTCGCCTACTGTTGACATGCCATATCACCACCAGTATGCCGCTCACTTTTGAGAGTGGTGTGCCATGAGATTCTGTACATTTAGAAAGTATGCTGCGGTAGGAAAATGGTTGGGAAACGCTGCTCTGTGTGCAGCTCTACAGATGAGCCGCATGTGCCTGATCAACCAGTGGGGGTCGCTGTTTGCTGGGTGGCTGAAACGCTCTCACCCTGGGCAATGAGAGAGCCAATTTTGCGTCTTCCAGTGGGGCTACTGGCCACAGTTCAAAGAAGTCAGAAATCAAATGTGAATTAGGCGCTAGGAAATGTCTTCAAAATTAGCTAGTATTTGATTGTGTGTCATCATGTAACGTCCTACAGATGACATCTATTTCACTGCATAACTCTTGAAGGGGGGCTGAGCATCTTTAAAAGAGGGAACTGCGACTCCTTGGTCAGGCATCCAGCTGAGGTGCTAAATTAGCGTTCCCCCAACGCTCGTCCTGGTGAGTCGCAGGGTCTTTCACCTTAATGCCACTGCCTGAAAAAACCAGCTGAGGTGATATCGCTGTGTGACAAAAGTCACAGAATATTTGTTGGGGGGGCTGGGGATCCCTTAACCCATCCTTAGTGCAGTGGTCTGCCCCACAGGGTGGAATTACATCCTGAGCCCCATAGGGCGATGTACAGTCTGTAGTATCACCAAAAGAGGAGTGGTGGTGAAACAGAGTTCTTGGAGATATTAGTATGATCTGTTGTTAGCAAGCAAGGTAGGTAGTTCTGCCACTTTATCACAGGTAAAGTAGTGCTTACTTTCTTACCTGTAGTCCATTCTGGTTTTCTTTCACTACTGGTTACAGTTGTTTCCCCTGTTTCATTGCTCTTCTGATGCAAAGCATTCTAAGTCACATTGATGATGCTGGCATTATTAATTAAAACAGTGCCGTCTATACTGAAGTTCCCTCTCCCCATGCTCTCTCTCTTGCACACACACACACACACACACACACACTATCTCTTTCTGTCTCTGTATCTCTCTCACTCTTGCACACACACTCTCTCTCTCTCTCACACGCATACACACACACTCTCTCTCTCTCATCCCTCTCCGTACTCACTGAAATTAGAAGACCCGTTTCTCTGACACAGCCCAGTGTGATGGGGTGAAGGGGGTGGGCAAAAGCCTGTTTCAGGTGCTGACAGGTAGATTGAAATCTGCGCCCATGCTGAAACGCTACCCCAGCATCGTAACACGACACCTGATCTCTTGGGCAGGAGAGCTCGCGCACTAAAATCCTGGTGAGATTTGGGAGATGAAATGCTAACAGTGTGGGCACTGTGAGGCAGACTGGGGCACTGCCATTTGCCCTTACTGTTGACTGACAAATAAATGCAAGTGTTCATTTTTTTTCCGTCGCCAACATAGATAATTTTATTTGCAAATCAACGTCAACGGAAAAATGTTGGTTGCATCCATCAAAAAACAAATGTCTGAACAATTTGTTCCTAAGTGTGGTTCTGAGCTTCAGTATAGCCAGAAGGTTTGTGGTTTGAATCCCAGGGCAGCAGATTGTATGCTTGAGTAAGGTACTTGACCTGAAAACACTTAATAAATAAATTAAATGGATAATATACGAAATGTTATACATATATTGATTATTTTAAGTCTTATTTCTGTATTGTTTTAAAATTCCAATAACTTCCCGGGTATATCTCTGACCCAGGCTGTCAGGCTCCGGGGTTGGACTCAAAGGAAGACTCGCAAATTCAGGGAAAAACTTGGTAGTTTGTCAAACCAAGGTGCAACAGAATAAGCGGACAGTCTCGTACACCACACTCCAGGCAAGGTCCAAATTCCAAAGGCAGTCAGAAACTTTCCAGGCAGGCAAAGGCACACTACAGGAACAGAGGCAAGAACGGCAATACAGGCAAAAAGTCAAAAAACCGGGAAGCAGTTACTAGAAGTAGCATAAGGCTTGAACGGCACAAAGTTAACTAAGGCACGATCTGGCACAGGTTAATAGAGCTAACAGAATATATAGCTAAAGAAACTGAGTAGAAGATGAGTAGCAGGTGGGGGCGGCGGCAGAGGCTTGATGGAATAATGCAGTTGAGGCTTGATTGAATAATACGGCTGAGGCAGACAGGCAGGACTGGGGGCGGAGCGTGGGTGGGAACCAGGAACCTGAAACAAAGGCAAACACCATGCGCTCACACACACTCATGCATACATACAAAAAACTAAAATAAAAAAAATAAATTAAAAAAATTAAAAAAAAACAGGAACAGAACGGCAGACGTCTTGACAGTATACTGTCAGGCGAACATCCAACAGTCGCCTGACAGTATAGGCGGGCGTGCCATCGATGAGCCGTGGGGGGGGTGGAACTGGGGCAGGGGGCGCGTGAGGATCTTGACGTAAGGGCTTAATCTGGGAGACGTGGAAGGAAGGGTGAACACGGCGAAGGGAACTAGGCAGCTTGAGGCGGACTACAGAAGGGTTGATGACCCGGGAGATAAGGTAAGGACCGATAAAACGGGGTGCTAGTTTACGGGAGCCCTCCCTCAGCGGAAGGTCCCTGGTAGACAACCATACCCTCTGCCCACATCGTTAACGGGGAGCCGTGGTCCTATGCCGGTCTGCTGCTCTCCTCACCCATTCACCGGACTGGAGCAAGGTCGCCCGAGCTTGCCTCCAGGTACGCCGACACCGCTGGACGAACGCCTGGACAGATGGGAAACTGGCCTCCTCCTCCTGGGAGGGGAACAGAGGGGGTTGGTAACCAAGGCAACATTGGAACGGGGACAAACCAGTTGAGGCCACAGGAAGGGAGTTGTGAACATACTCTGCCCATGCCAAATTCTGACTCCAGGAGGATGGGTTATGGGAGGCCAGGCAGCGCAGCATGCGCTCCAGGTCTTGATTGGCCCGCTCCGTCTGGCCATTGGTTTGGGGGTGATAACCAGAGGATAGGCTGACGGATGCTCCAATGAGTCTGCAAAACTCCTTCCAAAAGTTAGAAATAAACTGAGGACCTCTGTCAGAAACAATGACCACAAGTTCGGCTGTCTCCTTAGCAGATGGGAGTTTGACCAGAGGAATGAAGTGAACAGACTTAGAAAAACGATCAATCACAGTGAGGATGGTGGTGTTACCATTGGAGGGGGGAAGACCAGTCACGAAGTCCAGGGCTAGGTGGGACCATGGACGTCTAGGCACCGGCAGGGGTAGAAGCAGCCCAGCGGGGGGGTGGCTGGAGGACTTATTACGGGCACAGACCTGGCAGGCAGCTACGAAGTGCTTAATCTCCTCCACCATAGCCGGCCACCAGAACCGCTGTCGAATGAAGGCCAGTGTTCTTCTAGCACCTGGGTGGCAGGTCAACTGGGAAGAGTGCCCCCACTGGAGAACCTGAGAACGTACAGATCTGGGGACAAACAACAATTAGCCGGAACGTTATTAGGAGAGGGCTCCTTCTGCTGGGCATTGCGCACCGCGCTCTCAACGTCCCACCCCACTGCGGCCACTAAACAGTTAGCTGGTAAGATGGTCTCCTGCTTGGGGCTCTCCTCAGGGGTGCAGAACTGGCGGGAGAGGGCATCGGGCTTGGTGTTCTTGGAGCCTGGTCTGTAAGACAGTGTGAAATTAAAGCGGACAAAAAACAAGGCCCAGCGAGCCTGACGCGAGTTGAGGCGTTTTGCTCTCTTTATGTACTAAGTTCTTGTGATCAGTCCAGACCAGAAATGGAACCTTGGTGCCCTCCAACCAGTGACGCCACTCCTCAAGGGCCAGCTTCACTGCCAGCAGCTCTCGGTCTCCAATGCTGTAGTTCTGTTCAGAGGGAGTGAGACGGTGAGAAAAGAAAGCACAGGGGTGAAGCTTGTTATCAAGGCTTGAGCGTTGTGACAACACCGCCCCCACTCTCACATCGGAGGCGTCCACCTCCACAATGAACTGACGGGTGGGGTCTGTGGGGGTCAGAATAGGTGCTATAGTAAAGCCCCTCTTGAGCTTGTCAAAGGCCTGATTGGCGATGTCTGTCCAGTGGAACTTCATAGCCGTAGACGTGAGGGCACTAAGGGGAGCAGCGACCTTACTGTAATCACGCACGAATCTCCGGTAAAAGTTAGCAAAGCCCAGAAACCTCTGGAGGTCCTTACGAGTCTTGGGGATGGGCCATTCCGACACCGCCTTGACCTTACCGCCGTCCATCTGGACGCCTCCGGCGGAGACGATGAACCCCAGGAAGGAGACCGACTCCTGGTGGAAGGCACACTTCTGAGCCCTTACAAACAGCTGGTTCTCCAACAGCCATTGTAGCACCCGCCGGACGTGCTGCACGTGCTCCTGGACGGACTTGGAGAAAATCAGAATATCATCAATATACACAAAAACAAAGCGATTTACCATATCTCATAGGATGTCGTTGACCAGAGCTTGGAACACAGCAGGGGCGTTGGTAAGGCCAAACGGCATGACCAGGTACTCGTAGTGTCCGGTAGGAGTGTTAAAAGCGGTCTTCCACTCATCTCCCTCTCTAATACGGACCAGATGGTAGGCGCTGCGGAGATCCAGCTTGGTAAAAACAGTCGCCCCCTGCAGGAGCTCAAAGGCAGATGACATGAGGGGGTAACGGGTAACGATTCTTTATGGTAATCTCATTGAGACCCCGGTAATCAATGCACGGTCGCAGGGAGCCATCCTACTTTCCCACGAAGAAAAACCCCGCACCAGCAGGGGAGGAGGAGGGGCGAATAATCCCAGCAGCCAGAGACTCACCGATGTACTTGTTCATGGCCTCGACCTCTGGGGGAGACAGCGAGTAGAGACGGCCCCGGGGCGGAGAAGTACCAGGCAGCAGGTCGATGGAGCAATCGTACGGGCGGTGTGGAGGCAGCGAGGTGGCTCGGGACTTGCTGAAAACTGTCCGTAGATCCAGATATTCGGGAGGAACCGAAAACAGGTCAGGGTACTCCTCCTGAGGCGCTGGGGGAGAGGGCAGGAAGCACTGGGCAGAACGGAGACAGTGGGTGTGACAAATGGGACTCCATCCCATAACAGAATTCTGTCCAGTTAATGTGCGGGTTCTGTTTAACCAACCAGGGGTGGCCCAACACAACAGGAACCTGGGGTGAGTCTAACAGGTGCAGAACGATCTCTTTGCCATGGTTGCCAGAAAGGAGAAGACTCACCGGGGCTGTGACGTGGGTAATGGTGGCTAACCTTTGTCCGTTCAGGGCACCGGCCATCAAGGGAGTACGGAGGGTGGCGACGGGCAGTCCCCACTGGGCGGCCAGGGAAGCATCGATGAAGCTCTCGTCCGTGCCAGAATCAATCAGAACAGAGAGGGGGCGCTGCTGCCCCCCCCCCACGAGAGAGTGGCGGGTAACAGGGTCCGTAGGGCTGGGGAGTTCAGGACAGAGGTGACGCTCACCAGTAATCCCCGTTCTACTGGCGAGTGTAGTCTTTTAACGCGCAGGTGGCGATGAAGTGTCCAGTCTGGCCACAGTAAAAACAAAGCCTCTCGTTCATCCTCCTCTGCCTCTCTGCCGGGGTCAGATGAGTGCGGTCAACCTGCATGGGCTCCGAATCACGCAGGGGAGTGGACCTAGAGACCGGAGAGACATGTGAACGTAATCGTCTGAAGACGACCACAAGGGGGGGGGACCACAAGTGGGGGGGGAACCTCACGGTTCTCTCCCGGCGACGTTCGGTTAGCCGATTGTCCACACGGATCGGCAAGTCCACCAGGTCATCAAAGCCGGAGGGGAGCTCACGGGTAACGATCTCGTCCTTGATGTAATCGGCTAGCCCATTAAGGAAGGCATCGTAACGAGCAGCCCCGTCCCATTCGCTAGTGGTGGCGAGAGTGCGGAACTCAATCGCATAATCAGAAACAGACCGGTGTCCCTGGCGTATCTGGAGCATCTGGCGACCAGCCTCTCTCCCATGCACGGAGCGGTCGAACACCTTGCGCATCTCCTCAGCAAACAAACTGTAATTATTGCAGAAGTTAGCACCGGCCTCCCATACCGCAGTTCCCCACTCCCAGGCCCGACCCGACAGCAGGGTGATCACATACGCGACCTTTGCGCGTTCCGTAGGAAAGACGGAGGGTTGTTGATCAAAGATGAGGGTGCACTGAATCAGAAATGACCAGCATGTACCTGGTTCACCAGCATAGCGCTCCAGCGGCGACAGGCGAGGTTCCCGAGCTGGGAGGGCAGGCGGACCTAGATCGGGGAGGGTCGGTTGTGGTGACGGGGCGCTGGCTGGTGACTACTGGAGCCGCTGTAGTTCAGCGGTGACCTCCGTCATAGTATGGGCGAAGGAATCCAGCGCCTGCTTTACCGTCTCCAGCTGGTGCTGATGTTCGCCCAGCAGGGCTCCCTGCCGTCTCAGGTCTGATTGCAGCTGACCAAGGTCCGCTGAGTCCATGTTGGCCAGATCGTACTGTCAGGCTCCGGGGTTGGACTCAAAGGCAGACTCGCAAATTCAGGGAAAAACTTGGTAGTTTGTCAAACCAAGGTGCAACAGAATAAGCGGACAGTCTCGTACACCACACTCCAGGCAAGGTCCAAATTCCAAAGGCAGTCAGAAACATTCCAGGCAGGCAAAGACACACTACAGGAACAAAGGCAAGAACGGCAATACAGGCAATAATTCAAAAACTGAAGCAACAGTAATCCGAGGGGTCAGGCTAAATGCACACGCGGCGAATACAGGCAAAAAGTCAAAAAACTGGGAAGCAGTTACTAGAAGTAGCATAAGGCTTGAACGGCACAAAGTTAACTAAGGCACGATCTGGCACAGGTTAATAGAGCTAACAGAATATATAGCTAAAGAAACTGAGTAGAAGATGAGTAGCAGGTGGGGGCGGCGGCAGAGGCTTGATGGAATAATGCGGTTGAGGCTTGATTGAATAATACGGCTGAGGCAGACAGGCAGGACTGGGGGCGGAGCGTGGGTGGGAACCAGGAACCTGAAACAAAGGCAAACACCATGCGCTCACACACACTCATGCATACATACAAAAAACTAAAATAAAAATAAAAAACAGGAAAACAGAACGGAAACTCAGGCAGACGTCCTGACACAGGCTAGCAGTTTCAAATGTGGTAATAGGTAAACAGAACACAAGGGGTAAAAAGCTACATTTATAAATGTGTGACCTGTATATTAAGGCAAAATTGGCAAAGACTTCACATTACCATCCCATGCATAATAATAATAAATATGACCCTATATGACATCTGACTACAGTTATAAAACTTAGAAACCTGGCCACAGACATTAGAGAATTTAACTGAATTTAACATGCCAAGCGTTGGCCTCCAGTGTAATTTAAGCACTGTACCTTTGCTGTTGCTGTTGGTTTCTAAATAAATAAATGATATATACCAGATGACTGGAAGGAATCTAACAGTGTACTATATTACAGTAGCACTGTAACAAGGAAGTATATCCACCGAGACACAAGAAAGGGACTATGGATAGCAAACTCAGAGAGTCTGCATGGGATGCTGGGAACAATTAACCTTGAACAAGTTTACGAGGAACACATAGTTCAGAGTGAAGAATTTATTATCAGGAGTATGAAGTTCAGATTGTAAAAGTTATGCAATGCAGACATGCAGACACAGATGAAAAGAGGAGGTAAATTAAA
This sequence comes from Anguilla anguilla, assembly GCF_013347855.1. NCBI lineage: Eukaryota > Metazoa > Chordata > Actinopteri > Anguilliformes > Anguillidae > Anguilla > Anguilla anguilla. The sequence goes on from NC_049209.1 coordinate 30,686,031, forward strand.
CTAAATCACATCTGAACTACCAAGTACAATAGATCTGAACAGACGTAACAGTAGGCTATACCAATCGAATACAGATTGATGTGCATCTCACGCCAATCAGGGCTTTGACCAGGATCCGGAAATCTTTATTAAATGCCCACTATACCACATAACCAGTGACACAAAACGATTCCTCCTGAACTGAGCTTTCCAAAAATACCCAGCATGACAATGCCGTATGAAAGTCTGATGGGGAACACAGTAAACGGGGAGAAAATGCCAAAACTACGGTCATGGTAACTCAGCCATAAAGGCTCCATTACCCCTAAACAGTTAGCAATTGACATAAAGCACAGAAAGGACCTCATAAAAGCATATAATTTGGTACGTACATTGAGTGATCCGAATATATCCTAGAAGGGGTGCCCCCAAAAACTCTTAAACAGGAAGTGAGCTATTGAAGAAATTCAAAATGGCCGCCTAAACAGTTAGCAATTGACATAAGGCACAGATAGGACCTCATAAAAGCATATAATTTGGTACGTACCTTTATGGACACTATTGCCAGAGGCTGCCAAAGTTTGTAGAGAACTCCTAAAGTGTGGCTGCAAAACTGAGCCCCTCAGTTCTCGAAAGTGTCGATGCCGGGATGCTGTGTTACCTTGCACAGCATTATGCCAGTGTGCTGGAACATGTGAATTGGCACACATGTGAGTCACTACTAGATTATGTCCCTCTAATGAGATCTTATACTGCATGTTAGAAGCTTTTTTCATTTGTTATTACCTGATGACAAATGTTAGCAACCTTGAGATTGAAATGAGTCCACTTGGGTGCATCATAGGTCAATTGCCAACTGTTTAGACAGCCATTTTGAATTTCTTCAATAGCTCACTTCCTGTTTAAATGTTTTTGGGCACCCCATCTAGGATGTCTTAGGGTCACCCAGGGGACATGTGTGCCAATTTTCATGCTTTTATTAAGTCCTTTAGGTACCTTTTGTGTCAACTGCAAAACTTTAAAACACTGGCATGTTTGGATAGATACGAGCTCTTTAATATCAGTGGCTATTTAGATAAGAGTTTAGTAGTCATGGCTAGAGAAAGAAATGATTTATTGACACTAAAGCGATAATATAAAAGAACATAATCATATTTCTGATGGTTTATTGACGAAAAAGCAATAATATAATATAATGTAATATGAGCTCATGTCGCTGTCTTGTATTTTGCTGAGTTTTGATCAATCAGTCATTTAATTAAGGAACAAAGTGTCTCCAGATATAATTTTCTCTAATCTCCTGAAGGGCTCTATGCGATAGGGCTCAATGTTTGGTTTATATCTCTGGGAACAGACTTTTATATTTACCATTCCTAACAGACTGCATGGTACGAGCGGGTGTGGGGATCAACTTGCTCGGCAATTGGTGATTTGAAAATATTGGGAGATGTATGAGGGCATTTTTCAAGCCTATTAGCAAACATGTTTGTTCTTCAATCACCATTGGGAGTGAGAATATGTCATTCCCAACTTCTGTTTTGCTGAAGAACCCCCAAAGTCAATCTAAAGGCCTGAGTTTCACCCTGGTGTCAACATAAGCATGTTCTTCCTCCAGCTGTGAGTGATCATTGAGGTTTTAAGGAAAGATTCAGTCAAAACTATGCTTTTATAGTCTGCAGACAAGGACACCCTCAACAAGATGTGTTATAATTTTCTACTTTATTATTATTACTCCTATTACTCCTGATTATTCCTGATGACGACGCTGGGAAGAACAATCCTGTCTACTATGAGAAGTGTACGTACACAGGCATTTATGCAGGGTGTCATTATTGTTGTGATATGAAAATGAATTGTGTGTGTGTGTGTGTGAGTGTGTGTGTGTGTATGTGCACTGGGGTACGTTCGAACCTTGCCAAAAGTTTGTGTGTGAACGTAATGGTTCTTTTAAAAGTCTTAAAAGACAATGTCGGCAGCTGTTTCTGGGTTTCCTTGACTCCCATGGCTCATTTTGAAGTCTTTATCTGTCTTGGTGAAGTGCATGATGGGAATTGCATTAAAAAGCCAAATAAGAAAAAAAGACTAGTTTAGCCAAGCATGACAGAAATGTAAAACATTCACCTTGAAACAAACAGGCTATAACTGATATATATTACTACCAGAAAAAAACAACAACAGCATACTTTTACAATCTACAGCAACAAAACAAGAAATATAATTAACCCCTGAGTTCTTCTGTCTATTTTACTGTTCTTAAAGAAAAAAATCTTTGAAATTAAGTTTTTCTTGGACAAATCTTTGCAAAACTAAATTTTCAAGCCTTATTTAGTATTATACAAGGTCTCCTTTCTATTGTTTTTTATTTTTTATTTATTTAACCTTTATTTAACCAGGTGAAAGTGATTGAGAACAAATTCTCATTTACAACACTGACCTGGCCAAGAAGGCATGTGTCATTCAAAACAATATTGTGCCTTCCTCTCAACAGACCCCCCCCCCCTCACTTTTTTATCTCTCCGGGATGCACTGACCCTCACCCCCCCTTCTCCTCTCGGTCCCAGGCGAGCTGTGGAGGATGTCTCAGAAGAAGGCCTTCCTGGTTCTGCTGGCAGTGAGCAGCGTGAGCCTCCTCCTGCACCATGGAGGCCACTTCTTCTGGTGAGAACCTATGATCCCACAGCATGGACCGGGGAGCAGTGTGCCGTAGCAGTCAAGGAGCCCAGCTAAATACTCAATATACATCACTACATTACTGGCATTTAGCAGACGCTCTTATCCAGAGCAACTTGCACAACTTTCTACATAGAATTTACATTGCATCCATTTATACAACTGGATATATACTGAAGCAATGCAGGTTAAGTACCTTGCTCAAGGGTACAACGACAGTGTCCTTCCTGGGAATTGAACCTGTGACCTTTAGGTTAAAAGACCAGCTTATACTACACTGCCATCCCCTAAAGTTTTTACAAGGGGGCACTCGGATTTGAACCGGGGACCTCTTGATCTGCAGTCAAATGCTCTGCCACTGAGCTATACCCCCTCCTGTTGTTTTGTTCCTGAATCCCAGCAGAAGTTGAAGCATTTTTTGGCATAATACAAGTGTCTTGGATGACAAAAACATACAGTTGCACTGAAAATATTTTCAAAAATATTATTTCTTTAATTTTTTATCAAATGTAGTGTACATTTCGGCACAGTAGCATATGTGGTTCTTTAGGACCAGAGACTCATGTCTGCTACAGGAGACAAAAATGAGGATAGGAGGATATGCAAAGAATATTAGCTATGCAAGTCAAGTCTGGTTAAGGGCATCTGCAAAGCAAATAACTGACTGTACTGTTGGATGTGAAACTCCAGACTGCAGAGTTAGCCATGCACACTGAAAAAATGTTTCATTTGTTAAACTTGAACCCGAACCTAAAATATTTTACTTTAATTTGTTAGACCTGTATTTATATAAGTAAATTTTCAGGTTTACCCAACAAAGCATTTTTAGTGCAGGTCCTCTTGGTTGATGCCTAATTTAAAATATTTTTAAAACTGGTGTCTCTGCTGCAGGACTATGAAGGGCTTCCACCTGGACTGCCCCTTGCTGCTCTCGCACCCGTCCCCCACGCTGAAGCCCAAGCACACCAGCATCGCCTTCCTCAAGACGCACAAGACGGCCAGCAGCACCGTGCAGAACCTGCTCTTCCGCTTCGCCGAGCGCCACAACCTGACCGTGGCCCTGCCCTACCAGACCTGCGACCACCAGTTCTGCTACCCGCGCCCCTTCAGCGCCCGCTTCGTGCACCCGCACACCGTGCCCCCCCGCATCATCACCAGCCACATGCGCCTCAACGTCTCCGAGCTCCGCCGCCTGATGCCCAACGACACCGTCTACGTCACCATCCTGCGCGAGCCCGCCTCCATGTTCGAGTCCCTCTTCAGCTACTACAACCAGCACTGCCAGAGCTTCGGCCGCGTCCCCAACGGCTCCCTGGAGGCCTTCCTGGCCGACCCTGGCCGCTACTACCGCCCGGAGGAGAAGGACTCCATGTACGCCCACAACACCCTGACCTTCGACCTGGGCGGGGACAAGGACCGGCCGGCCTCGGACGTGGACTACGCCAGCGGCTTCATCGCGGGGATGGAGCGCGTGTTCTCGCTGGTGATGATCGCCGAGTACTTCGACGAGTCGCTGGTGCTGCTGCGCCACCTGCTGTCCTGGGACCTGGAGGACGTGCTGTACGTGAAGCTCAACATGCGCGCGTCGGGCTCCAAGCAGAACCTGAGCGCGGGGCTGCCGGCGCGCGTGCGCGGCTGGAACGCGCTGGACGCGCGGCTCTACGACCACTTCAACGCCTCGCTGTGGCGGCGGCTGGACGCGCTGGGGCCCGGCTGCGTGGCCAGGGAGGTGGGCCTGCTGCGGGCCGCGCGGGACAGGGCGGTGCGCGGCTGTTTCGGGGGCCGGTTCCCCCAGCGCCGCCCCGCCGCCCAGATAAAAAACAAAGAGCTGCGGCCCTGGCAGCCCAGCTCCAAGGTGGACATCGTGGGGTACGACCTGCCGCCCAACGCCTCACGCCCCGCGCCGGGGGCCAGCGGGACGTCCCAGGACCTCTGCCTGAAGCTCATCATGCCGGAGGTGCAGTACAGCAGTTTCCTGCTCCGATCCCAGTCCCTGCGCTACCGCAAGAACTACGCCCTGCGCTTCCCCCCGCCCGTCCGCTCCACCAAACCGCGGCGCCCCTCACCTCCGCCGCCCACCCGAAACAGCTCCACCGTCCCCCGCTCACCCACTGCTCCCGCTCCTGCCGTCACTCTGAAGCCAGCCACCAGCAACAAGCCCCGCCCTTCACCCAAGCCCCCGTCTTAGGCCTGGCTCCGCCCCCCGCTCAGCCTTGTGGGAAGCTTGTCGCCCCTGAACACTATGACAGGCCATTCACACTATGACAGGCCACTGTGTCCCATTCTCTTGTTGGCTGGTCACTCCAAAAACTCTAGTGGCATAGTGCTGTGTTACTGTCCCAGAACACTGAGCTTTGCTCACCACCGGTGACATATCCCAGCATTCCCTGTACTGCTCTCCCCTCTTAGTGTATGTGACAAAGGCCACTCAGGGAGCTACTAACCCAGTGAAATATGTACTTGTCTTAGCCACTGTCAAATTCAGAGGCAGAATGTAGTGTGTAGTACTACAGTACTGCATCTGTATCAACAAGCAGCCTCACTAGATCCACTGCATTACCAAGGTAACATTACAGGACTCCTGTGATGAGGCAGAGGTCATCGACAGCAGGTGGCAGCTAATGGAACTCTGGGGCTAGCTGTGGAGCTAGCTGTGCGGCCCGTGTTCCAAAGTAATCCGTAACTGCACTTCATCTAGGGGCGGGAGACAGAGGCTTGATGAATCTTCGGAATGGGTGGAGCTAACATCTGTTATCAGTGTTTCCGACCAATCATGGTGTTTTGCTGTGAGACCTTTCATTTCGGTGGTTCACGGAGCTTGGTGGCCTCATGTTGTCTTTGGCATTCAGGAAGCCTCAACCACCCCCGCATCTCACGTCGCCATAAAACAGCTGACATTATTGCTGGAGTGAAAATACATATACAAATAATCGATTAAAGAGTATGATTTACATTTGAAGAAGGATCTCCACATATTCTCATGAGGCCACCAATTGCTAATCTGTGTATGGTCCAGCGCTGCCATGACCCAGCAGCTGTCTGAGCAGAATCAATGAGAAATGAAAATCGATTGTAAGACATGGCTGTCTACCAAAAAAAGCAGCTGATAATTAACTGTATTCTTTTTAACACATTCCATTTCTTTATTTTTCTGAATCTTGAAAAATGCTGAGGGTCACAAAAAAAGAATGCCATGAAAGAATTTATTGTCATCTGTTGTCTGATGTTCAGGAGATGTATTTAGGATGTGCCCTGAAGTGTACGTTGTACTTACCCACCACACATGGTTGAAATGATCGAGGTAATACTGTCTGCGTATTTATTTTAGTTTTTATTACGAAAAAATAAGGAAATCCGCAATAACATCACTGTCCCGATACTGGGAAAACTTTGTGTGTGAAAAGGTACCTTCCAATGCACTAATGGTGCGGCAAGAGGCTTTAACCATTTAAGTGTGAGATCACAAATATGCGATTAGAATGTTCTTAACTGAACATTCTAATGCTGATGTAACAATTACAGCTGAATGCAGTGTTCTTGGAAAAAAATTCCAAAAAACCTACTCTTCAAAGGGTTGATATGACTCACAGATCTCTTGTCCACATGTCAGTTCCGTTCTGCTCCCAGTAACCCCCCAGCCCTTTTCATTATGTTTGGTCTGTGTCTCTGAGAAGCCTTCAGTATGGTCACCTCATTAATGCCTGTTGTACCAGGAATGATGACTAGCATCCTCACCAGAGAGTGTTTTATTTTACTTTACTGTACTCAGCATGCCAATCAACACGCGTTTCCAGTTGGAACAGACAGCACACAGCAGAAAGCGGGACATGGTTTATCACAGGCGATGTGTTCTTTAATTAAAATAATAATAATTACATGGTGCTGCTCTGTGAGTGATCCTCCCTGTTTATCATTACCATTGTAGCTCATTTTTAATATCATTACTGCAGTGTGGACACTACATTTTAATTGGAACATTTTTTATCATATTTTATGGGCGTTGTTGTAGCTTATAAATATAGTTATTGATCTAGCTCTCAAAATAGCTATTGTTCCCAGTGGAAACGGGCCTTTAGTGGAGGCATCATGAACTGTAGGGGTAATGATGTAGAAACTTTGTTATTCCCTTATTAACGATAACCTCAGCAATAAAGATGCTGTGCAAAGCGTCCATTTTATTTGTGAGAGGTGTGTGTGAACGAGGCCTTAGTCAAGAGGGGAGGAAGGCCCTTCATAAACGTCAATCGTTAAAATAAAGGTTTACTGTAGATCTGCCACTGAGGTAATATTTGTTGTGTTAACTGAACTCTAATACAGTTCACAATCAAGAAGGTTATAAAATATATCCATATCAGAGTAGTGCAAACGTACATGCTAATTTAACACTGATTAATGTGCAGTGTAGAGAAGCTGTGCTTTTAGGGTCCTGAAGGTAGGAGGTTGGGCTTCTTATGGGACTGATGTGTTAATAAACCTTAACAGCTGTGCTCGGGAAACAGCTGCCCTGCTTTATTCAGGGGGCGCCTTACTGCACTGCTGTTAGTGGGTTATTTTTAATTCATTACTCATTGGTACTCATAAAAGAAAAACAGGTGGCGTCGTTAGCATAAAGAGCACCCGCAAGGTTTGATTTTTTTTTTTTTAAACTCTTGCTCTCTTGTGGTGGATTGGATTTTTAAGCACAGTTAACCCAGAGCCATCACCCCGCCCCCCCCGCCCCCCCCCCCCCCCCCCCCCCCCACTGGCCCCTGGAGATTATACAGACCCAATCAGGTGGGGTGAAATAATCTTGTAATCAGTTGCTTTAATTGATCAATTAGATGTAGAGTTAATACCAAAACCAGCATCCCTGCTGAAAAAACCCAGCATAGGACATAGAAGATGGTTATGCTGGTGACCAGCAGGCTCTAGCATGACCAAGGTGATCTACCAGCATCGTCGTCACATTACCAGCTTCGCTAACCTGATTAACCAGCACAAGTTTCTAAATTATCAGCTTATTGCCACCATAAACCAGCATTGCCCAGCTTTGACCAGCAATAAACCTGCATTGGCCACCTTGGAACTTTTTTCAGTATGGAATTCCTTCTGGCTCTTAAAACCTGCAATAAATAAATAAATAAAAATCTGCTAAAATGTGAGTTATTGGAAATTCACCTTCCAAGTATGCTATGTGCAGGGAGAGAGAAGCAGATCAGTCACCTACATGTTGGACCAGAGAGAATGTTTTGTGATCACATTTATCTTTTTCAAATATTGAATTGTCTCGGAATATTAGGCTACTGCAAACAGAAATTATGTCATGGCACGTGCACATGCTTCATGCCAAACTTTTTTGAGACATGTATTTGAGAATGATTGATACAGCATTACAAGAACTTGTGTTGGACATTGTTCTTTTTTCACCTTGTCAATTTGTTTTTACAAATGATTCTGCTTAATGTTTAGGCTGAAACTGGATCATGCTATACTTTTTTGCAGCTTTAAATGAAAAGCAGTTGACGAGCTATAACTTAAGTAATTCATCATCAAAATGAAATTGTCATTAAGGAGTTGTCTCCGTATTAATTAATTTTTTTGTGGATGTGGAATTTTTAAAAGGGGTTATTTACACGAATTATACAACCTATTCAAGTAATGCACCATCAGAAAAGAGCACGTGAATTAAATTTGTAATTTCATGGAGACACAGAGCACTAAAATCAAATCAAACATTTGTCACAGTACACTTTACAGTGCACCCTTGCCTGAGAGCAAGCCTAGAGTATGGGTGTCAATGGAGAACACCCAGGATGGCAGACAGGATGAAACCTTGGGAGAACCCAGACTCCTCTGATTGGCTGAGTGTGTGGGTTTTAATTACTAACACGGCCAATCGGTCGATGTTTAAATTATTTTCCACACGGGGGAAATTAAAGGATAAACTGATTAATGTATAAAAGTGCTGACCATGCGCTCATAACTTAAGCAAAGCCCTATAAAGTGTTTAAGACCAAATTTCCAGATGCTATCTAAACTGCAGACAGAGTGATGAGCCTTGATGGGTGTAATGGTTGGTTCTTGCCTCTAAACTTTAAAATAAACGTTCTCTGTAACTCACTACCTCGTTTTCCTGACACTCAGTTTAACGGCTCTAAAATGACAGTGGCATCGCAGGAGATGGAGGTTGTAAGTTCATGTGGTACGTGATTGTTTTGAAGGCATTTCTCTCTGGTCTCCATGGATTCAGTGCAGACTTTAATGTGCATAACATTTCAGATATCATCTCTAGCCACATGTGACGTGTTGGGTACTCTAGCAGGATTTATTTATTCCACAATACCTTTTCATACATTGTATACACCATATAAAAGCTGTATTTGGACGCAAGCATCCAGTTAAAAAGAACACATTCTGATCTGTGCGTTATGATTTGAAACATCATTGCAGTAGACAATCAAAGCAAGAGGACCCTTGAAACATGTATGTTGGTGTATGTTCAGCTACTTTTCACATTGACTAAGTTGGCTCAGTTATGATTACAGGCCACATTTACCTACCTCTGGAAGGAGCCTGTTTTTCATTATATTTGCATGTGTTGGTAAAGAACATTCACATGCTGAATCAACTTCAGAATCAACAAGGAGTTCCACAAAAAGACTGCTCTTGTAAAACGTGAGTAAAATGAAAGAAAGGAAAATACCTTGAAAGTGATAAGAGGCTATATAATAAAGAGGGACATGTACTGTACAGCTCAACTGTGAATTTGGGAGCCACTTTGGCCATTTTTATTAATCTGGGTAGAATGGGGGGTTTTTTTTGAACAGCATAGATTTTTTTTTTCATTAAGTTGTCCAATGTAACAGAATTTTACCAAGAAGAAATAAAAATGTGCTTTTGAAACCTTGTGTTGGTTTCTAGTTATTTGCAGAATTTTAATGTCTCACTTTAAATATTCTTCATAAGCTGAAATATACAAGGCACTGTTGATGCTGAAGAGTTATTATTATTATTATTATTATGGTGTTTTCAAAATGTCTTTGCTTTGCATACACAAATGTCATGTGTCAAGCTATAAGTCACTCTGCATAGGAGCATCTACGATATGATTGTAATGTAATGTATACACAGCTGACATCAGAAACAGGCTTACTGTCTGTCAAAAAATGTAGAATATTACTCCTGAGAGGTTGGGTCAGTAAACATGCGCTGACAGCTGAGATGTCAGGTTTCTCTGGATCAGTGCTAAATGGCAATAATGCAATGTGGTGACAACACTCATGACAAGAACACAGTATGTTCCTTGATACATACCAATGCCTACCAGCACCTTCGCTGCACATATCAGTGTTAATGTACTGTGCCGAACCAAACTTATTCCACTGTATTACTTCAAAGCAGAGAGCTCCTGTGATTCGAGGGAGCTGTTTGTGTGTACGAACGACAAAACCACATTCTCCGGTTCATAGAAACTCACACGAGCACTCCATGTGTGTCTGCACAGTGTTCACACCAGCATCGTACATATACAAATACTGCGCTACAGGGGGTTTCTACAGTACCTGAACCCCATGAGGAAGGCAGAGTAATGGGCTTAAAACCCAGGTTATACTCTTTTTTGGCTAAACATTCACAAGAGCATAAATAGCTTATTTAAGATGGCTGAAATCGAATGCTACTTGGAAGCCCACCTTATTCATACTTAAAAGATTCTACTGCTTTGAAACCCTTAGACTACAACAATATGTCAAAATGAATTTCCAGACTTGTAACTGAGTCCACTGGATGAGGTCTTTTTTTAGCAAATGCTGCTCATCTACTTGTTTGAAAGCTGGCTGAAAATTATTGGTACCTCCCATTTCACTGCTTAACCACTTTGTAGTCTCTGCTCTACATACTTATATTATATTATATTATATTATATTATATTATATTATATTATATTATATTATATTATATTATATTATATTATGCAGTTTTCATGTACATGTAATAAGAGCTTCAATATGATTTAGAAAATGACCACAAACCATAAATTTGCCCTTCAGTGTGTTGCTTTTTTAAAAATGAGTAAAAAATAAATCTTGCAGAATTATATTTCCTTTGGGTCGTAGGCACCCCCCATCCCGTCACCCTCCTCCTCTACCCCAGCGCCACTGGGAGGCTCTGCTCACCAGGGTCAGGCTGTGGGTGAGGGGGGGCCTTGTGGGAGGGTGGAGGGGGGCTGGGATGTGGCGGGCAGTAGCTTCAGGCATGGGGAAGAAGAAAGAAAGCAGAGTTTATATTTATCTCGACAATCGGAGCATGCGAAGAGGTCCACACTCCATGTCAGAATACATAAACTCACAGGCTAAGCAGGAAGCTCACACTGGGGACCTGGAGGCTGAGATACACACGTGTACAAGGCAGAGCAGAGTGAGGGGGGGCAGAAAGAGAGAAAGTGAGAGAAAGACTGGAACAGAGAGCGCAAGAGAGATGTAACGGGTGCAGCTTGGCTGGTTCGTTACAGAGAGACAGAGCACCACACTCCTGAGCAGCAAATGTTCAAATGTTCAGCGGTGTGAAATCAACTCTTATGGAGTGTTTTTACCTGTAATGGAGTATGTGTGGTCCATATTGAACGCATTAAAAACTATGTTGGGGCCGAGGCAAGGGAGGGGGCATAAATCCTAAATCCTGATGAGAAGGGCATGAGAGCAAGCACTGAAGGACGGGTGAATTGACTGTGAGAGGTTTAAACACCCCAAACTTTCCTGTGGACCCCATTCTTACATATCATGCTCATTTCTGTGGTTTCACTGATCTTGCTCCCTTTCCTTTTACCGGTCATCTTACTGATGACATATAATGACATTTTTCTGTTTATTATTCATACCAGTTGCATATAGACTGAGTCCCTCTCTTCCCCCCAGCCCAACCCCTACAGGCTTAGCCAACATTTGACACATACATTTTGTGCATCACGGTACACTTCTCTCACAGTAATATGCATTCACAGTGCAGTGTGTTCATATGGAGAAGCATACAACCGTAAAGGAAAAAAGGAGCACTGCATTTAGTTTAATCCGTATGTCATCACGTATGTTTTGCACAAATGCCTTATGGCTTTCCCAAATCCTGAAGACGGGCAGAAAATCTGGGTAAAAGTGCAGTGCAGCACTCCTTGAGCTTCTGGGCTTCAGAAAGGGACATACATTTGGCAGGATAATATGATATTTATGAGACTTATAAGGCATTTAAAGAGTTAGCACATGACCCACTCAAAAGGCATTACAGATGAATTTTCTCAAGATCTCAAACCAAGTATGCAGTGTACATTGGTCCACCCATGTTTAACCAAATTGTCATTGATTTGTCATGAAGGAGACATAGTGCAAGAAGAGAGATGGGGGGGTGGGGTGGGGTGGGTGTGGCCTCTCAGTAAGGGTATCCAGGCTGCGGAGAGAAAGAGATGGGCCCTGGGAGCATCTCACTTTACACAAAGGAAAACAGCATCGCTGTCGATACCGTTAATACATCAACCCACCTGTTGGATCAGAACCAAGTCGTCCTATTGGACACCGGTCTACATTCAGAGCCTCCTTTCTCTCCATCTCTCTCCTTCTCTCTTGTCCAGGCTCTATGGGCTTGCTCACACTGTTCTGGTAACCAGAACCACAGATAAAAGCTAACCATCGATATTGAGTTATTAGGTTTGGGGGATTGTTTAGTTGCTCAATGGGATGCGAGAGGGTGGAAAAAGAGGGTCCGGACGAGACACTGTTATATGTGTATGTCAATGCGTAATCTGAGTCTCTCTTTCACATTAATGGACTCTTTCACTTTCTCCGCACTCAATCCATCCATTATTGGAGCTATTCTTTCAGTAGCCAGTCCCCAGAGTGATGTGAATTTAGTTACCCTCTCTGAATGGGGAGAGCTCTTCTTATGGATGTGTGCCTCGTCTTCTAGAGCCACTACCGAACCTCCCCCCCCCCCCCCCCCCCCCACCACACACATACACATACCTTGTGCTGTTGAAGGAAATGTTCTGTTCTCACAGGCCTAGAGAGGGCAGGTATAGAAGATGCACTGTACAGGTTGCATGGCGCGTTGTTTTCAAGTGCCTCTTAGCGCCGGCAGTATGCTGGGGCCACATTGTTTGCCAGAGTTGCTGAGTGCATTTGATTTCCTGTCTAGATCTTAGGAAAGGTGTTCCATCTCTAATGCTGATGGGTGTGCTGATTTTCTTCGTCATCTCAACACTTTATTGATCAGTTAAAACAGTTCATTACACATCACACACACCAGGCTTCTTGGGTGTATATTGACTGCTGATTTTAAAGTGAAAACATGAACAAGCAGTCTCTGTAGCTCTCTACAATCAGTGTTAAGGATCACTTCTCTGTGCCATACAGTGCCCTGGATATACATATGATACAAGCAAGAACAAATGCGAATAAATTCTATAATGTCTAAGGTACCTCGTTCCTGATTCTTGGGGACCACACTCCTGTGGATTAGACTCCAACATGATTTACACCCCAAAATGCCCTCCTTGCCCCCTTACCCCGTACCTGCATGTGGCCCTTGGCACGACATGTTACTGACGTCACCTCAGGGGTGGAGCTCTGACCGGGGCGGGGGGGTGGGGGGTGGGGGGGGGAGGGGAATACGGGGTGAGGTGAATAAAGCTTTCAGCTTTGGGTTACATATAATCTCAGCATGGGAACCTGAGATTGCCTGTGATACGCAAACAAGACAAAGAGAACACTTGTGAATTAGCAGTCTGGATTTGCCAGGCTATTCTACCTGATGGCATGGATAAGTATCCCCGTGTGATTGACACTGTTCACAAGCTTGGTATGAAAGCAAGAAGACAGCACCCAACAAAGGTCAGTTAAAAGTAAATACTTCTGCCATCATGAATCCTTCTTTATCCTGAAATGTATTGCATGCCCAGCACATTTGCTTCAAAAAATTGTGGTATAGTTCCAGTCCTACCAGACAGAAAATTTGCTGACTCAAAGACGGGTATAGCACACCTAATATTCAGTACACCCTACAATAAGTGGTCATTTTTTGAGACAATCATTAACAGAAAATGATAGCAAACAGTGTTACTATTGCACCAGGCTCCCCCACTTATACCTGTGGTCCTCCTGAATTTTTTCTCAACACTGTTTGACTATTTTTCTCTCTGGGGATTTTTTTTACCTTGCTTGTTGGCTTTTTGGGAATTCAAACCCGATTTTTGCCAAATTTTCCATTTTGTTTCCTTTGTAACGTGACAATGTCTCTACATAAAGCACAGTTCAAATCAAATTTAATTGAACTGAGTACAAGGTGTCCACAGACAGACTTCCTTAAGGTCAGGTTCAGGGAGGGGAATCACTTCTGCTGGGATGTACCATAGGGGGAGTGTGAATTTTAGTGAATAAGGCTGCATCCCCGGTCAGAATCAAGCGTGAGGCTGGTGATTCAGGAAGCTGAAGCAGACGACCATGCCGAGACAGAGGCCCACAGTGGCCAGGATTCGGATTACATTTCCCCCACGCCACGGGTGATGTCACCTTCACAGAAAACAAATGAGTGCAAATGGGCCTCTTCACTGCCGCTCTGAGACAGACGAGTCCCCCTCCTCACATCCCTGTGGAACACGAAGACCCTCAGAACTGAGAGTTTCATTTTCAGCTCCCCCAACTCTCTCTCAACCCCCCCCACCTCCCCCTTCTCTGTCTCATAGAGTTCCTCCAGGACCATGCAGCTGTTCCCAGTTTTGAGTCTTCTGTCATTATGCTACTGAGCATCATGAATACTGAGACATTTTCTCTAATGAATCAAGCACATGCACACACACACACACATATATACACACACACACATGTACACACACACACACACAGATACACATGCACACACACACGCACCCATACACTCACAAACACACACACACACACACACATACATGCAGACACATACACACACAGGCACAGACACATACACACGAATACACACACAAATGTGTACACACACATGCACACACACAGATACACATGCACACACACATGCACCCATATACACACATGTATCCAAGATACAATCCACATGTGAACACAATGTTGTATGTGTGCAGTGTAAGATAAACACAAAAATAATGAGAGAATTTGCAAAGTTGTTTTGTACTTTTGAACTGTTCTAACACACCCACTACCTTATCCTGTACTGATGTCATTCTGGATTTTCTCAGCAAAATACAGCAAAGTAATAAAACAATCCCAAAAGGAATCTAATCTCCAAACAGAGAATTTTGCTTACAAAGGCTGAGTTTCCTCCAGACTGATTTTAGCTTCAAGCTTATACATTAACAATCAGATTAGCAAAGCAACTGACATGATGTTCTTATACCTTGTGGAAAATGGTACACTATATACACACCAAGACATTTCTGGAAATTAAAACCTAGAACCAAATAAAAAATCACGGCAGGCAGACTTACACTGCGTGTGTAAATGCCAGAAAAGCAAGGAATCAAATAATGAAGAAGGCATGACGCGTTAAATTTTAACCCTCCTGTTCTGTTCATTTTTCAGGTACAGCAAAAATGTTCCCGGGTCAATGTGACTCGGTGCATGTTTAAACATCCAAAAGTTGTCAGAAACCAAAAAATCCTAATAAACATTGTTTGGGTACCTAAATACTAACAATTCCATCAAAATTTAGTGCAATGGTGTTATTCATCTCTCACAGATCATGGTTTCATTAGGATAATTCACTCATTTTTCATAAAAAATACATGTTCAAACTCTTTTTTATGTGTATATTGGAAAACCTAGATATAAAATACACTAGTTTTATATAACATTTAATTTTAAATTTGTTTTACATGGGGTGATGTTGCTAAATACAGATGAGACACCTCTTCTGTTCAGGGTCAAATTGACCCGTTCACTTAAAATCAAGCCAAATGAGTCATAAGGATTTTTATTGAAAGTAATCTTTATTTATGCAATGTTTAGAATGTTTAGAACCAGAAATTAACAAAAATGAACAAGAGATGAGCAATATGAATGAGGCGTGTGTGTGTGTGTGCGTGTGTATCTGTGTATCTACACAGCACATGAGGGACAAGTCGTCACGGTATGCTTTGTGCAAATGAATTTTGCACGTCGCACATGTCGTGCTCATCTTGGCGTCATGCAAACCTGGCACCTTTTCCACTTCCTTCTTCCCCCAGCAGCAACCTAGAAAGATGAGGGAGATGATTACTATGTCTTTTTGCTGATCCCGATCCCCTGACACGCACACATGCATGCGAGCGCACACACACACACACACACACACTTACTTACCTCAGGCACTGGTGTACTAGGTGCAGCCCTCTCCTGGATCTCTCTCACTGTGGCTGCAGTGGCTGGGGTCCTTGTGCTGCTTCCGTTGTATATGCGGTACCACGAGTGCCTTCCCCAGCTTCTCGTGGAAGATGCGCCTCTTGTACAGCTTTGACACATTCCACTCAGGAAAAATCTCCGTCCAGATGATGAACGCATTGTAGGCCGATACATCAATTATGTTATAAAAAATGTCTAAAGGCCAGCGCACAGTCATTCGCTTGGTGCTGTAGGACCCCGTTACTTTTTCCAAGTTGTTCCAACCCCCCTTCGGTGGCATTGTAATCTAGGATCATGCTTGGTTTCTGGTCCTCTCTGGTGCTGATTTCGGCATTTTTATGGAGAGTGCTCATGAGACACTAGGGCTGTGGTGTCTGTGAAGACGAACTTGGACAATTGAAGGGCCTTATACTTGATCACCAACAGTTCGGCATATCTGCACTTTCTCGCACTTTACAGGTGAGGTAGGGATAATGGATAATAAGGAGAAAGAGTGTTTGTATGTATGTGTGTATTTGTGTGTGTTAGATTGGGGTGAAATGTGTGTGTGTGTGTGTGTGTGTGTATTGGCATGTATTACTATCTTTGTGAGAACCAAATGTCCCCACAAGGATAGAAGGATGAGGAAAATTACGCAAGGTGGGGACCTTTTGCTGGTCCCCACAAGTTCAAGAGGCTGTTTTAGGGTTAGGACTTAGGGTTAGGCATGTATTGGTTGGGGTTAGGGTTAGGGTTAGAGGTTACGGAATGAATGTAAGTCAATGGGAAGTCCTCACAAGTATAGCAATACAAACATGTATGTGTGTGTCTGTATGTGCGTGTGTGCATGCGGGTGTGTGTGTGTGTGTGATTGGGGTGAAATATGGTGGGAGGGAGTAGGAAATACCTTATGTCTCACATCTGCAAAGAAAGAAATGGTCTAGATTTGACACTTCTGACCCCTTTTAGCCTCCACTTTCACTGTCGGGTCAAATGGACCCAAACAGTATCTCTGTGATATAAACATGCAGGGGGGGTTTGCAAATACATGAAATGAACCATTTTCATTTCAAATGTTGATTACACTAATTAAGGCCAGTAGAAGACGTTTCATACTGAAAAAATACTTTTAAGTATTTTTCCTAGATTTTCAAACTTTAAAAAGGGTCAATTTGACCCGCAACATAACAGGAGGGTAAGGCAAAAACAACAAATGTTTCAGCATTTGCTTTCTTCGGTATAAATTTATTTTATAATCTTCGGATTATCATTTACACTGAAGAAAGCTAATGCTAATGTTTGTTGTTTTCGTCTCAATGCTTCAAGTGTGTTTAAGGAATCTTTTGGGGTGCAAAGCCTTCTTTATTCTTGGATATTAATACCTGCAATTATGCTGGTCTCAATAGAGTTCCCTACTTTAATTTCATATAATATTAGGAACTTTTTTCTTGTTCATTCTTATCAAAATTCCATAGGCAGAGGATGTTCTCTAATCTAGTCTTTGATCATTACTCTATGGTTTCACTAATTAATGGCATTCAAATGTAGACAAGGCAATGCAAAGTTGTATTGTGAACTATATTATCTAATTTCTATATTCAGTTGAATATTTATAAATGTAAATTCATGTATTCAAGAGTTAATTGGATAGTACATCAGAACCATTTTACTTTCAACCGATAAGAAAACAATTAAAATTATGTGCATGTTATTTTTGCCTGTAACTGTATCCCTCTGGCCTTTATTTATTAATTAATGTATTTATTCATTCCTTTAATTGCACGAATTATCCTTGCAAGTGCAGTCATCCAAACCACAAGGACGAAAATAGAAAATAAATAAAATAAACAGAAAAAGTGGATTAAACAGACGTGAATAATCATGAATACTTTTGGAATGAATTTAAACCATAGCCCAGACCATCTCCCTCGTGTACGAGTGTGTGTAATTAATGTGTCGCAATCAAATACCTAACGATAGGGGACCAGCAATCACGATGAACGATCCAGCAGTGGCAACGCCTGACAAACATTCTCAACTCTGCGAACCACTTTGGATAACAATGCCAGCGAAGCTATTAAAAAATAACTATAATTAGCTAAAGAAAAATAAATTCCACTGTACGTTTGCGTCAAATTCATTTCTGAAGCTTTAATGTATGTGTCATATAGTTATATAAAACTATGCAAACTATCTAATTCGTATCAATGGATTTGTATTACTGCACAAATATTTTGCGTAGAAATTGAGCATTCAAATCATATAGCATTATAAGTCTACAGAGAAATGTACCTTTGTTATTTCTAATACAGCTATCAGTTATCAACAGCTATCTAATCGAAAGTGACTTGCAAACCTGAGAACGCTTTCAGAGAATGGCACTGCTGGCCAGAAATTTACACTCTGATGACACCTACCGGTACGAACGAAAATATCAGCAGGTATAAGGTACCCAATCGTACTCTCCTAAAAAGCTTATTCAGCAAGAACATTGCATATTGATTGAATTATGCCCCACAGCCAAAAAAAAAAAAAAAAAAAAAAATGAACTGCTGAAAAAAGTCCAAGAAAAAGTTTAGATCTTCTGAACATCATCAGCATCTTACCTCAACAAGCAACCTTTTGTGTACCATGAAAGTCACTTTATTGCAGCCAGTAGCCCTATCCTATAAAGTTATCACACGGTCATTTTGAGTCAAGCAACGTGCTTCGTGGTACATTCAAGAAGGGGCGGGTAGGCCTACATAATATATCCCGTATACGTACTCTTGATCGCGCGGCAAATTGATAGACAAAGACTCTCCACTTGCGTTAAAAGTCTTCTGATAACGTGTCAAGTGCAGAGTACCAGACTGCGTTTTTCAATGGCATGGACGTTTAATTAAGACCCGAGACAGAAATTTTGGAGCCTAGTTCGGATTTCTACGAAAACCCAAAAGCTGATCTCATTGAAATGCACAGAATAATTTCCGGTCTACACCCCGGTACCCAGCCTTCTGTTTAACCCCCTTGTTCGTCAAGTAAGCGAGTCTACATGATTTTAAAAAATGTAGGTGTCACAGTCAAAAATAAACTTTTTGATTATCAGGTAGGCTATACAAAATAAACAATGTAGACTAGAATATGCCTGCAGGGGATAAGGACAACGTGGATAGTAGGCTACAGAAAATTGACCAGCGCACAGGAAACCTTTTGTGAACACAGAAATGGTTCAGGCAACTCCAGAATCGAACTGTAGCGAGTAATCTAGCGGATTATGTGCGCATTTCATTGTTATTTTGGATTTCAAATGAGACTTTATCTACACATAGATTTGCACATTTACATTCGCATCATTTGGCGACTCTCAAACCGTTCTTTGAAATTGAGTATAAGATTCGCGTATGGATGTAGCTTCCAAAAACTCACAAATAAAAATACACAGACCTACTTCCGACATAATGCGCGCTTTCTTTTATGGTTATTGAAGTTAAGACGGAGTAAGAACAACCTCCGCTATTTATTCGACCAGCGCGTGCAGCTGCAGCGCAACGAGAAGCCATGATCCTTGCAGACTGAAACGTTTAAAATGATGAGCCACCCAGCAGCCCTACTGTTTTAATTTTAACTATGTGGGTTTTGTCCCCAGTTTTTGTTCTCGATACTTTTATTCCTGTGTAATGTTCTATACTTCCCTGAGTAGAATTCTACTCATTGCACAGTGGGCGACCGGTTTGGTCTATCACACAGAAGGGGGTCCTTGTAGGGCCTTGAAAGGTGTAAGTGATTAATTATACAATTGAGCTGCTAATTGTGCTGTTTGTAAAATATAATTGTTTGACCAAACACAAGGGTGAGTGAAAGAAAGGAAAGTTAATTTGTAAACCAGGGTGCCTCCAGTGATTTTGTACCTCTCAAAAAGATCTCACATTGGATCCCACCACCATTTAATGAAGTCATACACAATCCTACCGCAATTTTTACGCTATTTAGAATAAAAAAATAAAAAATAAAAAACTTTTTGTGATGATAGTGATGGTGCAATTAATTGGATTAATTCTTTGATATATGGCTTGACAAAAAAGTTATTGACTACTTGTTGATGGAGAATTGAAATACATGCATACATGCAAGGAAACATGCAGACACGACATGGTACTTAGGGGATTATCATAAATGTAAAACCTGATTCTGGTAAGAAATAATGCTAATAATTTAAAAGTTATGGCACATCTACATTGCATTGTATTTATAATAATGAATGGCTTTATTAATACAATCCTATTTATGTGTTTTAAATATTACTGTATGCGTATATTTAACCATGGTGGATTTGCTTTGTGCATTGACCGTTTATCACTGATGCTTTCTACTTACTTTTTTTTTTTTTTGCAACGTTGGCTATTTATTTTCCTTCCTGCCTCTTTCTCAACCCAATTCTGCACACATGTTTTTAAAAAGAGTAGTGAAACTGCTGACTTCACAAAATTTAATGAAAATGTCAGTGGTTTTGTCATAAGTAGGACCCAGAGAAATAATTAGGTAGGTGAATCATCCAGAATCACGATCATCATGTGGCAAACTTGGTAAAACATCCCAGGATGAAATGTTCAGTGCTAAACATCATAGAGACACATTCACAAAGGAAGGTTATGTTACAGTTATACCAACAAGAATACCCCCGAGTAATAAATTACTGGATGGTGAACTGTGTATTCTTCTGCAGATAATATTCTGCGTTTTTGATAGACATTACCACGCACCAGTGCAGTAAACAAGCTAAGGACTGTGCTGAAGTACATTATCTGTTTGGACTGGAGAGATGGTTCTCTTTATTGCACAACATGGCAGGGGTCTGATTGACTTCATCCAGTGGTTTGAGAGACGGGAACACAGAATTCATAAAACAAATGCTCCAATAATCCTGAGCAGCTGTTGAATGCACATGCGATATTGTACAACCAGTTCACAGCACAGGCAGAACAATAACAATTATTGTATTAAAACTTTCAAACAATTATTTAACATATACTGGATATCGCATGATCAAGTGTTAACGAACACGCAGACATTCTTTTCAGGTGCCTTATTAGGTAATTGAATGATTAACTGAGATTACATTTTTTATTTATTTGTGGCTTCAAATAAAGGCTATATCGACCTCTTGGTGGCAGAGGACTGTACTATGCGAAATAACAACCCGATGTGTTCACCTAGTTCACATTCCGCTCATAAACTGTCTTTCTATATTTACCGTAGATATGCAGTGGTTTTGCCAGTTACCGTCTGCAAGAAGACATGCTATTATTTCACGAAATATTTGTAAACCTGAATGACCTTAATTCTCTTAAATTTATTCAAAGATGCCACAACAATGTAAAAGTGCCCATTTTCTTTTGGGCTGTCAAGGCAATATAAGAACGAAATTTTTTATGTGTGTATGGCGGGCTGACCAAATAACTACAAGTTGTTAAATCCTCTCAAGATTTTAGTTGTAGGCTGCTTTTTGCTTGCGGTTATTTTGCGAGATCTGCTAATTTTAACACAGCGCAGACACAAACGCATGCGCAGATAAAACGGACCTTTGTCCAGAAAGTTTGATTGTGATGTTATAATAGGAACTAGCGAGGGAATGGAAAACACACGTAAGGGCTACGGAGAATGAGTACAGCGTGAATCACAGCTTCTGAAAGATTTGCGCCGGATAGTCACAGTTTCTCTCACACATATCTAATGGAACCTCAACATCAAGATAACTACCATTTCAACATGAAAAATCCCAGAACTTAAAAGTGACCGTTGAAGAAGAACTGCATGGATCCAGTGGCTATTTCAGTGCTTAGATCTGGAAACTTTTAGAGAGCAAGAGGGAGACGGGAAGATAAGGTACGTGTTGCTTTTATTATTTTGTCGAAGATTAAACTAAGATACAATTTCACAGTGAATTGTAGAGCATGCAATTTATGGAATGAATGTTGACTCCGCCAAGAAAACACGATGGGACGTGTAAGGAAGAAAACCCTTCCGACGTCAGGTTCAAGGAAGTTAGCGATTATTCTGAAAGTCACACATGACAGTTCAAACAAGTGGAATTATTTTTTTGTGCAACATCTCACTACATAGGAAGCTTATATACTAGGTTACATTGTGATGTTTGATTTACAATCGCCTACGTGCCACAGTTAGTAACCTCAGTTTCTCAGCTGGGACAGAGTCGTGTAACAGTGTCGTTCACGCTGGTTGACTAGCGGTGCTGCCAGGTGATCACGTTTACCTGTAGGCTACTGTGTACCTGGCTCTGCTTTGAAGCATGTGGACTTACAGAACCGTCTAAATGTGTTTTTTTTTTTTTTTTGTAATTGGAAACAGAAGTCGTCTACTTTTTGCTTTTTAAAGTACCCTTTTTTAGTGAGATTTGTTTTACGTTCTACAAAGCCAGCCTGTGTTCTTTTAAATGCTACAGGTAGTAGGTAGGCAAAAACAAATACGGATAACAGTGAAACATTTCAGTTTGTAAATATATTGTCTATAGGCTATAGATTATGCGTGTGGGCATTTGATACGCATACGGAAAGGGTAGACTACCTGGTTTATTTTGATTAAACTAACTGGACTGCAGCTAGGCCTCTAACACATACCTGTTTGTTCTAGCACGTAGGTGCAACTTCAACATCATCAGTGGCACAGAAGCATAGTCCTGACATTAGGCGAACACAGTCTATTATTTCTCTTTGAAAAATTAAAATGGTCATGATTACCAGCATTGCGTCTTGCTATTTTAACCGAGTTAAAATTGTGTTGTATTTCGTTATATAGCACATAATTCATCCAGCCCTCAACATATCCTCCTAAGTGCGCAACATGCTCCGCCAAGCCGTAACTTGGCGGGTGGCTTTCCTACCATCCCAGTAGCATGGACTATAAAATCCATCACCGGATCAAAAATAGCAACACAAAGGGACGATCAGCTTAAAAACCCTCCTACAGTAGTTATGTTTTTGGCATACAAGACCGTTCCACTGTTTTTGGCATTTTGATTTCATGAATTTGGAAGAGCAGGCTAATTTCGCTAGCCAAAATTACCAGTTTACAACAGCACACCTGGGAATCGAACACGCAACGACTGGTTATCAGGCCAATTTCTTTATCATCACGCCACATATACTGATTTTAAATTAAGGACTATACAAATGTGACCGCATTCCTTTAAGTAGTAGCTTAGTGACAGAAGGCAATCCCTATTGAAAATAACACAAATGAAAAAGTGTACTGGATGAGTTGCGCTTTCGTAGGTCCAGCAGTATGCTACGGTAGGCGATCAATTTAATGGATTTAAAAGAATTCCTCTAAACTAGTACAGTTGGATTAGAACAGCTGACTTGCTCCAGTGATGTGTGGCTTTATCTGAAGTGGTCCATTAAGGTCCTGGGATTCATGCGGGGGCGGAGAAAGTCTCGTGGATGGTATCCGTACATTGATAGTGAGTGGTGCTCATACCAGATTTTACCGTGTGCCGTGTGGGGTTGCTCTTTGAAAAGGAGGGCAAATGTCGGTGTCGTGACGACTGTTGCTTGGACACCATCTTCAATGTGTCAGTCATACTGGAGTGCCCGCTGATTGATTGGAGAGCGCATGAAGCAACAGTTCAATTTTCGGTTTTTTTGGGAGTTAACTGGGGGAAAGTACAAAGTTAAAATTTACATACATGTTTGCATATTTTTGGTAATTTTTATTTATTATTGAATGTATCACTTTGCACAAATTTCAGATTATGTGTTTTACCTTGGTATTTAATTAAAGTAGGTTTATATGCGAGGGATGCCACCGTGCTTGACTGTATTAATATTTTTGATATTTGAATTGTAATTCAGATAAATTTCAACAAGGTATAGGATATCTAAATCCACACTGGTTAATATTTAAAAGGGACAGAAAGTGTATGGCATTCGCTTACAGTATATATTAGAGAGTTTCTGCACAGACTAAAATGCTTTAAAATTAACCAAATTGAGAATGTTCTGTCGGAGATACTAGGTAGTTAATTCAAATATTCTGTTTGATTTAGTTAAAGAAATGCCTCACTGCAGTTTGATTGAACCTGCTCTGTATATTTTATTTTATTTTATTTTTTTGCCACAGGTATGTACTGTATGGTAAAGCATAATGCAGTGTGTCACAGCCTAAAGACTGAATCTGGAATGCTCCTGTGGTTGAGTTCCAGATTCCTTCATCTTGAGACCAATGGGTGATTTTCACTGGGTTAGAAAAACAGATTCCAATATAATGAATAGTACCTAATCTACCCACCGTCACTGTGTGACTCTCTACTTGTAGTGGACATAGCCCAGCTTTGTCATGTCCACCCTGCCAGGATATTAATCCGTGGATAGTTTCACCTACCGGTCTGAATAAATGGTGCTTCCTGATCCAAGTATGCATTGGAACATATCATGGTAATCACAGCTGTTGTAAGTTGGATGTTGCCTTTCAGGAGATGTGTGAGTAAAATTACTTTGTGCCATTTAAGTGAGTGTAATCTCTGTGGTGCTCCTTCAGTGAGGGCTCCTGTGCTTGCTGATGTGTAGGCGTTGCCCCAGCTGGTGCAAGTGTGTTTAATTATAAATGTAATAATACTGTAATAATAGTAACACTTGCAAGACTAATGATAGGCCTTTATTTTCCAATGCATGAAGGTTCATTCAACATCAAGAACACCACAGGAAAAGTGTCTACCCCTAGAAGATACAAATACCGGGAAAAACTTGCCATATGGTGGCCATATGGTGCATACTGTTATACACAGCCTTACATCATACACTTAAGTCACATACAATCTTGCATACACATACACGAGCAATAACATTAATATAATTTAGAAGATGCACTTATGCAGAACAACTTTCATTCAGGGGAAATGTCAGTGGATTCCCCTGATTAGTGTGAGCAAAAATGCCAAACCTGGCAAACAACATTCTCAAATCAGTGAGTAAAGATGTCCCAATGCTAATGTGAGGTTAACTGTTAACTTCCTACCAAAAACCGAAGTATACATTCAAAATGCAGACACATTTACATCCATAACAAATCCCAAGAAAAGGAACAAAAGACCACAAAAGTATAACCCGAGGCCACAAAAATACCAGAACCTGTGAAGGTGAGAGTGCTACAGGGCGAGGCCTGGAAAAACCGAAGTATACATTCAAAATGCAGACACATTTACATCCATAACAAATCCCAAGAAAAGGAACAAAAGACCACAAAAGTATAACCCGAGGCCACAAAAATACCAGAACCTGTGAAGGTGAGAGTGCTACAGGGCGAGGCCTGGAAAAACCGAAGTATACATTCAAAATGCAGACACATTTACATCCATAACAAATCCCAAGAAAAGGAACAAAAGACCACAAAAGTATAACCCGAGGCCACAAAAATACCAGAACCTGTGAAGGTGAGAGTGCTACAGGGCGAGGCCTGTAGCAAGGTGCAGTCTGAAGAGGTGGGTTTTCAGTCTGTGTCAGAAGATGGCCAATAATTCTTCCATCCTGACCTCTTTGAGAAGCTCGTTCTACCGCAGCGTGGCCAGCGCAAACAGGCATCGTGACTGGGAGAAACGACCACACACCAAGCCGAGAGCCAGTACCCTTGAAGGTGCGGGAGAGAGGGTGTGGAGTTTGAAGACACTCACATTTTACACACACCTGTTACAAATGTACATTCTAGGGGTGGGACCGTTTACTAAAGTAAGCAAACACTCGCCATCAGATTCTTAAAAATTTAGAAAAAAAGTAGTCAGAAAATTGGATATCATTTTTAAAAATATACCACAGTAAATACACATCCCCCCACCCCAACCCCCGACACCCAGTCCTCAACATTGCCTAGAGTGGTTGAAAGGCTAGCACCATGCCTGGTAACGGTTCAAAAGCAGCTTTTATCTTATCAAAGAGTGTTGTCACATGGGCTAGCCTCCACTGAAGAAAATGCACTGCGATGCCTTTAAGCTTGACTGCTGCTGTAAAACAGCCTTTAGGCCCAAAAATAAAATAAATAAATATAAAGGAGTATTCAAGTAAACTCAAATCAGCTTGTAATCCTGGACATTGTGAAAATTCCCACCCTTAATTCCCACCCTTGCGGGAACATGTGCATATGTTTCCAAATTCAAATATGCACATGAACTATGACAACTCGTGAATACACACTACTAAACAAATTCAGGAGTGGCTTTAAGAACACCAGAATGAAGTCAGACTCCATCAATGGCACAACCACCAGATCTAAACATTATTAGACCTTCATGGGAATTTCTGGCGTGCAAAATGCAAGATAGATCACCACCCCAAAGAAAGAGACTGGAGGCTTTCCTTCTTGAAGAATGGTGCAATATCCCACTGCACACAGTTTAGAACTTGTATAGCAGCATTCCAAGGAGTGAAGCTGTTCTTATGCATGGCCTTACTCTTTGTTAATTGCCATTCATATTTGTTAGGGCTTTCCATTATTTTATCCAACCACTTTTTATACACTTACATATATTGCACACATACTGTACTTGCACACATATACAAACACACGCTAAATATGCACTTTTTCCTTCACTAGTGCTACTGACAGTTTCACTGCTCCATCCTGCCTGTTTTGGAGGCATGGAGGTAATTTGAGATTCCAGAGTTTTGGCTGCTCTTTCCAACTTCTTTCCAGGCCTGGACGTGTAAGGACCTATCCCGACAGGTCAACCCTCCCTCATTTCCCACCCTATGGCAGAGCTGAAGGCTGACTTACATGGCAACAGTCCCCGCCCACCATTGGAGAGATGACTCCGCCCTTCCCTTTCATTCACTTATCCAGTCATTTTCCATAATTACCTCCACCGCATCTTGGCTATTACTCAAGTGTGTGCCAAAGTTGTGCAGTAAAAAAGGGGCCAGTGTGCTGAAGTGGGGTCTTGAAGTGCACCGCAGATGATTGACTGGCTGAGTACCATGCTGGTGTGTTCTCAGAAGCACTTTAACTGCTCAGGCTCTGCATATTGAGTGAGTGCGAGTCCCTCGGTTTGGTTTTTAAATTATTATTATTTCTTTTTGCAAAAGTGGACGTGTACTGGCAGCTGCGCCTCTTAAATCACGGCTGTGCCACCCACACCTCGTGCGTGCAGCACTACAGCTAAAGCACGTGAACTCCACTCTTTCTCTCGTTCACTCATTCAGTGGCTGTTCTCCTATAGTACTACTGATGGAGGGACACATCTCTCAGTGATAGTGAGTGGTGGCTTGCAGGTGCCTGGTGTGCCATGCCTAAAGCAACAGTAATCCGCGTAAACACGGCCAATGTAAGCACACTCTTCCCTGTTGTGGTTGTAGATGATGAAATAACGCAGACTCAACCCTGTGAAGCTGTGGCCATTAGGGGCGGGGCCGTTTAATTCAGTAAAGGAGTGCTCACTGGCAGATTCTTAAGCACTTGGGAAAAAAAATGTAATCGGAAAATCATAAAAGCGTTTCTCCACTACTGTATAAATGAATAACAGTCTACTACAGCCTGATAACTATTGGAAAAGTGACTAATAGTTACCGGGGGCTTATTTGCTCATTTCTGTCCTGGGGTTCTGTGTCACATAAAATGTACGATGCCTAAGTGGGTCTGCTGTTGTAAAACGGGCTTTAGGAACCACCCCCACCCCCAGGATGGGTTCAGCCAGTCCCCATTCATTTGGCTACCCCACGGGGCATGGGCAAGTCCATAGTCTGCACGCAGCTGTGTATGTGTGGTCTTCCTTTGATTCCACTCTGTGCAAGCTCGGCAGTGGTGTGTAGGTAGAAACAGCTATGTATAGTTTAGATATATACAGCCCTGCATTGGGTGCCACATTTCTTTTTATTTTTAAAACTTCATCAGAAAATAGAAAATATTATAAACTCCCACATTACTGTGGCTTATTCTGATGATGAGATATGTAATAATTATCTTGACTGTAATAATTATCTTGACTGAATTCTGTGTATCTTGTGAAACTCATCTGGCAATCGTCTGTGCAAATTATAATGTAAAGTTTGCATCTCAGACACAGTCACAGCTGTGCTGGTTGGAGGGAAAAGCTATGCTGCTGAGAGAATAAAGCTGTGCTGTTAGAGTGCTGGGAGAGTGAGAAGCTGTGCTGTCAGTATGAACTTGTGTTGGTGAGAGCAGAAAGCTGTGCTGTTGGTATCAAACTGTGCAGGTGACAGCAGAAAGCTGTGCTGTTGGTATAAAACAGTGCTGGTGAGAGCAGAAAGCTGTGCTGTTGGTATAAAACAGTGCTGGTGAGAGCAGAAAGCTGTGCTGTCACTATAAACCTGTGCTGGTGAGAGCAGAAAGCTGTGCTGTCACTATAAACCTGTGCTGGTGAGAGCAGAAAGCTATGCTGTCACTATGAACCTGTGCTGGTGACAGCAGAAAGCTGTGCTGTTGGTATGAACCTGTGCTGTTGAGAGTGGAAAGCTGTGTTGTGCGAGTGTGGAGTTTTCTGGCAGGGTTGATGTCTACTGAAGCTTTCAGCGTGGGTTGAACATTTTTACAGAGTTATGCTTGAAAGCCTGGATCTTTTGCGAGGCTTGACATCAGAACTGAAACATTATAGTTAGCCACTAGTAATATAAAACACAAAGGTCAGGCAAAACCATTAGTGAGCTGCTGACCATGTAGTGAAAATGGGGTCGTTGCATATTTCCCTGGATAGAGAAGATGTGCAACTATTAAAGAACAAACGTCTCTTCTTCTCTTCCCTGTCCTTCTCTCTCTCACTCTCTCGCTCTCTCTCTCTTTCTATCCCTTTCTCCCGTGGGTTACGTAGATACTGTAGATCATGTCTATGGTTACGTAAGAGTGTGGGCTACCCTGTGTTTTATGTAAGGAAGACCCATGTGGCCTATGCTGTTTCTCTGGCCTAAGGCTGTGTGTGTGTGCGTGTGTGTGTGTGTGTGAGACAAAATAAATTATATTAAAACAGATGATACAAAAGTAAAATCATAAATGTAGCCTATCTGTCCTCCTATAAGCTTGGCTTGCATAGGCACATTTCATGTGGTAAAGAGTGATGACTCCAATTACCGTCCTTTATGGAAATATTTTTGTGAGTGATTCAACACTTTTCAGAACACAGTGAAAAAGTTATTAATAGGACTTTTCGCTACATTTATTTTTAAACACATACTGTTCTCTCTGTTGCAAGTTTGGAAGAGTCATTCGGTTATTTAAAAGGACAGCTCAGTCAGTCATTTGTGAACTTTTTTTTTTTTACTGTAGTTGAATCTGTAACTGGAAAAAGCTGAGCTATATTTAAAAAACCTGGCATTTTGAACATGGATCGTATCAGATCCTGACCATGCAATGTCATAGAAAGCTCATATCACACATGATAAAAAATTATTTTTCTTGTGTCGTTATAGCTTACGCATTAAGGGAACGTAACCGGAAACGTGACCCCGGAAGTGAATAGGGGGGTGAAATTTGTCGTGACAGCTCCCTCAGCAGTGAGCGGCAATGACAAGATATTCAGAACCATCGTAGCGTGCCCTTTGCCTCTTTTGCATTTAAAAGTGTGAATAATAACAGCAGGTCCTCAGGTGGACAAGGAAAATTTGGAATATATTCGGGAACAAGCTCTCCCTGGTTCGCTGACATTTCCCAGGTCCCAGGATGAAGTGAGGTTAGGCCTGGTAGGATGTGTAGACCTTGGTTGCCATGGCAACTCCCTGCTGTTGCGCCAGAACCCTCTGATCTGGCAGCCCACACTGGGAGAACATGTGACCTTGAACCACAGAATTGTGAGAACGGGAGAGTGCGAGAGATTGAGAGTGCTGGCAATCTATCCTCAAACCAAACGTGAACTGTTATTCCATTTGTGCTTCTCTGGAGTTGCACAAAAAATAGAGAAGCATAAAAAAGAGTTTTGCTCACTTCAAAACCTCACAGATGGAAACACACACGCGTGCACACACACACACACACACACACACACACACACACACACACACACACACACACGCAAACACACTCACACTTACTTGTGCAGCCTCACCAATAGCAAGTTCATCAAAAGCAAATGGACTTGGGTTGTTAATCAATGTGAACCACACACTCTCCCTGCACCAGTCTGCTGAGAGTAGAGTCAGGCCCCATTTCAAACGAAACATGAAGACTTGTAATGGCCTCTTTCCCACGGCAAAGCTTTTTATTGATTTTTTTTTTTTTGGGGGGGACGGGGGGACGGGACTGATTCAGATCCACGTTTCTTCTTCCCTCACAGCAGTGAAGGGGGGGGGGGCATGGGGGCGTAGGGGCTGGATTTGCCGCTTTCAGTGGATGGGATGTGGGTGTCTGGAATCAGGTGCCGTGCGTATTTTCGGCCTTCCAGGACGAGGGTGCCAGCACCCACTCTAAGCACTCCGAGCCCACAGATCTCACACATCGCCGCGTACTTCATCTGTGTGGGAATTTCACACCTTTTCTTTCCGCAGATCCTCTCAGATATCAGTAAATATGGAAGCTGAACCTTCCTGAAGTTCTGCTGTTTGCTTTCTGTGTAGAGCTGCTATGATGGTCTTAATGGCCTTGTATGAACACTGCAGGCAGTGTCTGGTTGCTTAGAATCCATGGCAGTGGGTTGTCTGGTTGGAGTTGGGGACAGTAACTATGAATTGAGAAGGATGGAGTGTTGGTGGGTGAAGAGGGGGTTGAAGTGGATGTAGTGCTGGTGAGTTTTAGTCATGAGGTGACTCGTACCCTTCTGACGTGGATTGGAGGGGGGGGGGGGGATTCCCAGGACATTGCTGGACACGGAACCCAGACACGAGGCAAAGTGACAGAAGGGGAAGAGCGCTGGCTATTTGAGAACAAACTCTCCGGCTGAACTCATGGCAAGGCTTCATTGCGTTTTGTGATTAATTTGTGGACAGTCAGCATGTCTTCATAGCAAGGTTTCCATTTGACCTGTCATAACTGCATGTCAGCTGCAGCTGAGCTATTTCCACTGATCCAGCTCAGCTGTCAGTCAGATATACTATACCTGAAGTGGGCTGGAGATGTTTATGCAGCAAACTGAACCAAGCCTAGAAAAATAACAAGTTGGCGCAATGCCTGAGTTAGTAGTGTGGAAACAAGTGTGTTACGGTAGCACTTCACATACATGAGTAGTTTGCTCAGGAAAATAAACATTTTACCTCAAAGTGTAGCTATATGGTGCATCTAGCTCATACAGCAGCCTGTAATTGTAGTGTATAGTGACCATGTGGTCCGTATGCAATCTGCTTCTGACTGTCTTATTGTCTCCAAAACTGGAAAAATGACTCGACATATGAGTATGTGAGTGGCCACACACTCTTCCTGCTAACACATGATACAAGCATGGATAGGCTGGTGTGGGCGTTTCTACAGAAGTTCCACTCTAATGCTATTCAGAAGTCAGAGGGTCATTGACAGTTGGTCAGGTGCCACCAGTTGAAACATACAGGCTCGTACAGACCTCCATTAGAGCAGCACTTGCAGAGTAAACGTACATATGTGGGAGTTTGTGCGTCCGAGCGTGCGATCGAGTGTGCGTTTGAGTCTGTGTTTGTGTGCGTCAGGGTGTGTGTCAGAGTATGAGTCATTGTGTGGTATGCTGTGTGTTTGTTACACCTCAGCAGTGATGTAACATCCCCCCCCCCCCAGATGGAGGACCCTGTGTACGATTTTCCGGAACCACAGCCCCCGGTGCAGCGGGCGTCTCCCCAGAGGGGCTCGCTGAAGAGCATCAGTGTGCTGGACCGCCTGTTACTCACTCACCCCGTCTGGCTGCAGCTGTCAATCAACTCTGCCACTGCCCTGCACATCCTGCAGAGGGAGCCACCGGGGGTAGGACACACAGCTTCACACACGCACGATCACACGTGCATACACACTCTCTCACACATACACACACACATACACACACACGCTCCCAGACATACTGTCTCACACACACACACTCACACACACTCACACACACACACACACTCCCAGACATACTGTCTCACACACACACACACACATCCTCACACTCACACACACACACACACACACACACACATACACACTCCCAGACATACTGTCTCACACACACACATCCTCACATTCACACACACTTGCACATGCACACACACACGCACTCGCATGTACACACACTCACGCACACACACAAACGCACACACACTCACCGACAGATTCGCACTTACGCATACACACACTTCCACACGCATACGCACATAAACACTCGCACAGGCACATTGTATTTGTATATTTTAATACAATATATTCTTACCATTTTGTCTTCTTCATGTCTTGTATTAAAATGTACAAATACAATACCTGTTATACAGCCAGTTCAAAAGTAACGGACAATGTTGGAGAGAAAACATTAATATACAGCTTTATTTTTTCTTTTGGCTAACCAATGCGCCTTTGTGGCTTTACTGATAGACTGAACAGTCTATTAGACTGTGCCTCTCACAAATTCACAAGACATTTTAAAAAAAAAAAACCTTTTTCTATTAAATAGGCACCTGACGTGGGGCTGAGTATGTCCAATTTGCACCCTAATTTAGAATGGCCAACTGTCCACAACCACAGCCACATTCATGCACATCATTCGTATGTGGCTTTAACCACTGAATTGGCTTTAATGCAGGCACCCGATCGACAAGCAGGGTCACTACATAGTGATGAACACCTAACCGAAAGAACCCTCCCATACCCTGGTCAAAAGTCCGGATTTGATCTGAGACCATGGGGGTCATCTGTGCACCACGATATTTGGGGGATGCTGCTTCTTTCTTTCTCGACCATCAGAGTTACAGCTACTTGTGTCGAGCTATTAGATTGTGGACAGCAGGGGGCGATACAACAGGTTTAGAAGTATGATGTCTGTGTGGAGGATGTTGGTATTGGCAGTAGGCTAAGGTGGCTGTATATCAGGGGCAATATAGCTCCTGAGTCTGAACATGCTTCCATTTTATTTTTCATTCTTTCTGTGTCTTTTGTCCTCCTTGCTACTGGGTGGCGCCTCGCAGAATTTTCTGGTGCGCAAGTCCACCACGTCCCAGAAGAAGGTTCTGTGCGTGAGGCTGACGGACGACAGCGTGCCCTCCTTCGTCAAACAGTTCATCATTCGCGAGCAGGACTCTAGTGAGTGCGACACGTCAGCGCAGCGCCAGGGCATTTTTCACAGAGGGGCTTGTGGGAGATGAAGTTTACAGCCGCGCCAAATGCACTACGTTGCCTCTAGCTTAGGACTTAAACTCCTACCACGCACTCTGTGAAGTGCCCTGTGGTTCTCTGCCTCATGAGTGTAACCCAGGGAGACATCTCCTCCTGTTTGTACCCGAGGTGTGAAGTTGCGCACATCGCTGTTGATCTGAACGTGAGCTCACCTGTCGGCTGTGTGTTGGCTTGCCTAATCTGGGCCATCTCCTCTCTCCTCCTGCAGCCTTCTCCCTGGAAAGCTCAGCCATTAGTTTCCCAGACCTCTGCCGTCTGATTGCCTTCTACTGTGTCAGCAGGTGAGACGCCGGGGGTCCAGCCCTTCGTACCTGAACCTCGGGCTGCGGCGCCTGGGGTTCACCCTGTCACATGGCACACCTGAGCCGTTTGCTGTGGCAGGGGTGGGACCCTAACAAAAACCCTAAAAATCTGTTTCAGGGATGTCTTGCCCTTCCCCCTGGAGCTCCCCGAAGCCATAGCGAAAGCCTCGTCCCACAAACAGCTGGAGTCCATCTCGCACATGGGCGTGGGTAAGAACTAAACCACACCCACACTGCTGTGAGAGTCTGCCAAACCACACCCATGCAGTTACGTGTAACTGGCCTAAGCCACACCCTTGTGCGTACAGTTAAGAGCTAAATCACACCCATGCGTATGCGTGTAGGTGGACTAAACCACACCCATATGGGCATGTGCGCAAGAGAGAAGATAAACCGTATCAACGTGTATGGGTAAGGGTAGGCTCTGTCACAACTACATCAAGGGTCATTCATAAAGCTTCTTAGAAGCGTGCTGACCTAGAATAAGTTTTGCCTTATAGCTCATAATGGATAAGTTTAGGATATGAACTGGGTAAACCTGATCCTAGATCAGCACTCCAATACTGACTGCTTTATCAATATGGAGCCAGAGCTTGTAACAAGAGGGAGCAGGTTTAATCAATTTTTATTCACTGATTTATTTTTTAGCCTCAGAAATATTGCAGTGCAAAGAACAAACAAATCCATTAGATTTAAATGTCATCAAAACTCATTTCTTAAAATAATATTTAATTTCTGTGCTTCATTGTCTAAATATTGTTTTTAAAATGTGCATTTAAGTTTGAGCTTTTACAGTTTCTCCTGCTTGTAAGAATAGCATGTCAATATTATTCTTAAATGCAAAATAGTACTGGAAGGGCAGTGCATGCAAAATAATAATGAAAGCAGATTTGGGCAATGGAATTATATTAATAAAGTAAAGAGATGTTCTTTACATAAGATCATTAAATAAGGTAAATTTTGACAACTTTCAATGAAATACAGTAGGTACAGAAGTGTACAGTGAAACAATCCTGCCAATCAGTTTTTTTTTAGGAATGAGCATCTATACACACAAACCACACTGCGATGCTACATTTGAACTTGCTGAAAGGATAAATGTATCAGCCACATGGCAGCTGAGTCCTCCCCACTGAGAGAAGGAAAGATATGCTGCTCGATTTGTGCTGCCAGCTGAAGATGAATGCATGTTCAAAAACACTCTTCTGCCAACTGATCCTTGGATGATAAATTAACTGTTACCCGCATCGTTTTGCGATTTGGCAGCGACTGCATGGCAACGTTACTCTTTCATGAATCTGGCCGCTGTTAAAGACAGAACTTTTCTCAAACCAGCCTTGCAAGTTTTCTGCTTTCTGACTCCCTCATTTTGCATGATTTTTCCCATGTTCTTCAAAGGTTTACATTTTTTATGGCAGCCTGGGGGTCGTTCTCTACTTTGGTTAATTTTTACGACTGCTTGAGTTAATATTTGCAGGAAAATCAAGTAATTAAATTTAATGGTCTGACTGAGTTAAAAATTCTTAAAGGAAAACTAATTATTTGGGTCACATTTTAGGTCCTATGCATTCTATGAGTATTTAATGATATGACCCCGTAGAAATGGAGTCAAAAGTTGTATTGTTATCAGTGGAGTATTTAAACAGTGTTTGAGTAGGAGTCATACTGTACTATTGATTTTCATCACTCCATCCAGGTTATTCCTGCATCCAATGTTACAAACAGGTCACATTGTAAATGGGCTACACGGTCATAGCAAATGTTGGCGAACAACATTTATTATTACAAAAATACAGTAAATAAGGCCCTGGTTACACTATTGAATGTGATGGAAACTTTTTTTTTTATATCACACTGCCATGCATTTTCTTCACATTCTGTGTCCTGTTCTAGTTCACATCTCAGAATAAAACATCATAGGATAATGTAAGCCACTAAATAAGCCTTTTGGTTGCTAGCAGATTTAGCATTGTATGTTGTCCATATTGGGCTGACTTCAAAGCCGATCAATTAGTGCGCCCCTAATGTCCATGTTGTGCAGCTGTGAGTCATTTTGGAATGCCAGGATAGTATAATAGTTACAAACTGGGCATGTGATGAAGAGGTTGCAGGTTTGATTCCTAGGTGAGGCACTGCTGTTGTTACCTTTAGCAAGGTCCTCAGCCTCTGTTCAGTGAAATATCCAGCTGTATTAACGGACTGGACGTAGGAAAACCGTGTGAGCTGTGTAAGTCGCTCTGGATAAGGGCGTCTGATAAATGTCTGAAATGTAATTGGCTGTACTTCCTCTGGATTTGATTCAGAGTTCTGGAGTTCACAGCTGAATTTCCGGGGCCCCCGCAATGGTCCTCCGACGGTGGACCAAACCATGCTGCCTAGCCCCACCCCTCAGGACTGCGCCACGCCCCAGGAGAACCCCACCCTGTTCCAGGAGTTCTGCCCCATCCACACGCGCAGCCCGCTGGAGCTGGACTGCGGGGCGGGGCAGGGGGCGCTGTGCTTCATCAACCCCATGTTCCTGAAGGAGCCCGGCTGCGCCGCCCTGTACAGGCGCCACCAGTTCAAGCGCAGCCTGAAGGTGCGCATCTCCACGGAGACCTCCAGCCCCCTGTCCCCTCCAGCCGCCCCGCCCCCTCCCCCGCCCCTGCTGGCCAAGGGGTGCCGCAAGAAGGCCGGTAAACGCGGGGAGATGGGGGCGGAGCCAGCTGGAGGGGTGGAGCCAGTCAAAGAGGCAGAGCCACCCAGTAAGGCGGAGCCAGAGCATGAGGATTCAGACTACAGGGAACCCTGCTTCGCACTGCTGAAAAAGGGCAGTACTGCGACAGGGCTCCTGCAGTGCCCCACTGCCCTTTCCCCCACCGAGGAGGAAGACTACCACATGCCGAAGGCTCTGCTGCAGGTATTAGCACAATATTAGCATGCATGCACGCACACACACACACACAGATCACTGTAGGTATAAGCCCAATATTATCACACGCACACGCACACATGCATGCATGCATGCACAGGGACACACTACAGGTATAGGCCCAACTCGCACTCAAACACACAGGAACACTCACACACCTATGCACTTGTGCACTCTACCTCACACATACACAGTCAATGTGTCTTGTGACTGCTGGTATATCCCCATCACTTCTAAAATTAAACTTGGGAGAGCTGGTATTTAGGAGGATGCCTCTTGTTTTTTCCCAGTGAAATTCCTTTTTAAATAATGCCTTTTGTGCTCCTGTGTGCCGCGAGTTCACCTGAATCCTGTGTGCCTCAGGGGAAGGCGGAGCCAGGCTTGGAGGAGGAGCCAGTGATGTCCGAAGCAGAGCTGGTGCTGGAAAAGAAACACGCCCCCTCCCTCAGCGAGCTGGACAGCAGCAGTTCCCTCAGCAGCCTGGAGGAGGTGGACGAGAGTCCGGAACGACCGCCGCTGACGCGGGGCACCAGCTACCCGGCCGCGCCCTCCGGGCCACGCCCGCCCGTCTCCGCCCTGCGCAAGATGAGCGCGGCCTTCGCCTCCTTCTTCGTCCCGGAGAAGCGCGTGGCGCGGCTGGTGGAGGACCTGTCGCGGGACCGGCGCACGTCGTTCGGGGGCCTGGTGCAGGACTTCCTGCGGCAGCAGCGGGAGGGGCTGAAGGCCCAGAGCCACGCCTCCTCTGTCCATCTGCTGCAGGGTCTGCGCCACTTCCTGTCTGAGGCCAAGCAGTTCCTGCTGGGCTGTGGCGAGCTCGAGCCTCCTATTGAAACCCTTCTGCCCGAAAATGAGACAGGTAGAGTGCGTGTGCACAAACACACACACACACACACACAAGAATTTATTGCTATACTTGTGAGGACTTCCCATTAACTACATTCATTCCATAACCTCTAACCCTAACCCTAAACCTAACCCCAACCACATGCCTAACCTTAACCTAATTGTAACCCTAACCCTAAAACAGCCTCTTGAACTTGTGAGGACCAGCAAAAGGTCCCCACCTTGTGTAATTTTCCTCATCTTTGTATCCTTGTGGGGACATTTGGTTCTCACAAAGATAGTAATACATGTCCATGCACGCACACAGACACACACACATGCACACACGCGCACGCACACACACACACACACGCATGGGTGCACACTCACACACAGGCAAGTTGTCACGCCACAGTGTCTCAACAGGGAAACCCCATCAGTGAGAGGGCTAGTTTGTCCTGGCAGCTTGTCATAGCATGTTGCGTGGAACAGACTGACACATCTTTTATTATGAAACGTTTTATGTGACAGTCTTTTCAATAAGTCGCAGCATGTGGTGAGCTATTAGTTTTGTGTATTTTCATTTAAAAAATGTTTCTTTCCTGCACTGTCAGGTTTGTTTTGTGCTCAGAAGATCTTTCTGGATTAGGGTTGTGCAATTCAGTGAAAAAGCTCTATCTTGAATCAGCAGAGCATTCCAGAGATAATTGCTGGGAGATTTGTGCTGTAGGGGATGCATACTTGTTGGCAGAGGTTTTAATGGTTACATTTACTGAGAAGCAGGATTTTCCATTGTGTTGGTCTTAACACTGGAATTTGTCTGTAGAGCTTTCACGTGGTTTATGAACCTGATTTAGAGACGACTGGCATGTTATATACACCTGACTTTGAGAGGGCTCTCAGGGTATATACATCTGACTTTGAGAGGACTCTCGTGTTATATACATCTGACTTTGAGAGGACTCTCATGGTGTATGAATGTCATTTAGAAAAATGTACAAACTTCACACATTGCCTGTGCAGTCAGGTTGGCAACTCCAGTTAAGCTTGGCTTGTTTTTTTTTTACACTGTCCATCAAAGCATACTAGACTAAGAGTGTAAAATTGCATCATATGTTGAGGGTATTGTGGTTGGCTGAAACGACATAGAAGACTCATAAATAGTTGCACCACAGATATGGCTAAATTAGTTACGGCTAACAACTGTAACTTGTTTATTTTGAGCTTGGTGTAGTATTACTGAGAAAATGCATCATTTATGTTGCATTTTTTATTTGTTTATTTTATTTACTTATTCTGTTTATTTTATTTACTTATACTTATTCATTGAGAGCATTTGCTTGTCATTTACTGCATTTGTGGAATAAGTGATAATTGATAAGAAAAAATTTACCTAATGAGTTGTACCCTATATATAACAAAAAATGACTATTAAAGGTAATGCTGAACGGACATAGATTTTGTGTTTACGTACCCTGCCATGATTGAAGTCCCACAAACCCCCCCCCCCTTATGTCATTGCAAAAGTATAGCACCACCCTCAGCCTGGATAATTTCGAAGTAGGACTTGATTTAACGAGTGGAGGCTTGCTGCAGAGACGGTGTGCAGTGTCCTGAAACGGTGCTGACCTCACTATGACTTAGCGCAGCACAGCAGTGTGAACAAATCAATAGAGAAGACTTGTGCCTTATGAGTACTCGCATGGTATACAGTGTAAACCTCACTAACAGAATGCTCAAAGTTTAATAACTGTTCAGTGATGTGCTTAATTGTTTCTGATGAATGTGCGTTTTTATTTGTTTTATTTTGTTTGTGTGTGTATGCATGCCTGCATGCACATGCATGTGTGTGTGCCCATATTTATGTGTGTGTTTGTGTGTGTGTGTGTTGATGTGTGTGCATGCTTGCATGCATGCGTGTGCGTGCAGACCAGGCGCTGGAGAAGGCCATGTTCCGGTGCGTTCTGAAGCCTCTGAAGGCCCAGCTGGACGCCGCGCTGCGCTCCCTGCACACGCGGGACGGCTCCACCCAGCTGATGATTGACGGCCTGCGCGCATCCCAGGACGGGGCACTGGAGCGCTTCGGGGTACGAGTGAGCGTGCCGGACGCCCCGGTCATGGACAAGGTTCGGCAGAAGCTGGCCCTCCTGCAGCGGGCCTACTCCCCCGTTGACAAGGTGCTGCTGCTGCTGCAGGTGTGCAAGTGCGTCTACACCGCCAT
This sequence comes from Anguilla anguilla, assembly GCF_013347855.1. NCBI lineage: Eukaryota > Metazoa > Chordata > Actinopteri > Anguilliformes > Anguillidae > Anguilla > Anguilla anguilla. The sequence continues at coordinate 30,725,514 of NC_049209.1, forward strand.
GAAGACTGACCCAGGTGAGTGGCAGCCTCTGAAAGGAGACCTACAAAGCCCATGCAGTTTCTGTTTTAACTGTTACTGATTATATGTTATATTACTCACTGTGGAGCCCCCTCATATGTGAAATGTTGCATTTGTTGTGTTGCAAGTTGCAATGCTAGCTGATGTCATAGCATGTCCTGCTTCCAAATTGATTAGCGTTCAACAGGAATTAGCTGCTACGAGTAAGTAGTTAGTAGGAGAATGATATTATATAATATAATAGGATCTTGATGGATTTCTTGAATCCCATAAGGGTGTTTCAAAGCTTGGGGAGCACATTTCAGATTAAAGCCTCAAAAACCCTCCACTGTGGTTACCATTATGTGTGATGCAGGTGTGTTGATTTCATGCATAGGGTGAGTAATCAAACCAAAGAAAGTTCCAAAATGGCTGAAGTAGGAGCTTATAAGAGTGTGCCTCAAAGCTAAAGGCTTTATATACCCAGATTACCCTGAAACACCCCTCAGGCAGGGTGAGGGGTGAAGGATGAGGGGCAAAGCGGTGGATTGAGATGCAACTGTCATCTGTCATTCTTGTGGTCCGTCCTCTTTCTCCTTCCCCAGGCCAGGAGTTTGGTGCAGATGAGTTCCTGCCAGCCCTGGCCTATGTAATTATGCAGTGCAACATGCCAGAGCTGCTGGTGGAAGTGGAGTACATGATGGAGCTTCTGGAGCCAGTGTGGCTCACAGGAGAGGGTAAGAGCTCACCTATGCCTGCTCACCTGTACGCTCACATAGTCTTGAAAGGATTTAGGTTGTGCAAAACCGCACCTGGTTGTATCTGAAATTTTATTTGCAAATATCACCTCTTCTAAGGTGAAGCATTCAAGTAAGTATATTAAAGCAATTATTTGTTTTGATATTCAACTATTGATTCAACAAGAAGCAAGTATAATGTGAAAGTATTTGTAAGTACACTTCTATATAGTACAGCCGTGTTGACTGGCGTTATGATGTAACTGCTTCTTACAGGTGGATACTATCTGACGAGTGTGTACGCCAGCCTATGCCTGATACAGAGCCAGCCTGAGGCCCCGCCCTCTGGTGGGATAACGAATAAGGCCCGGGAATCGCTGAAGGAGTGGAGCAGGCGCCGTAGCAACGAGGCTCGGAGCCAGAGGGACCAGCAACACCAGGTCGGATCTTAAGTGTGTGGCGTTCTGTTCCTCCTTTACATCATTTTGAATAAAATAATGCATTTTTGGAAGAGCTACCTCTTTTAAATGGGTTGTGAATACTTTAAATTGTGCGGCCTGTTTTTTGTTGAAATACTTTCAATAGCTGAAGAGTTGTCTGACTGAAATGGCCGTTGAATTTTACTCTACGGATGATTCTGTTCCGACTGTAAAACGCCTTGTTAGAAAGTTACATTAATTTCACAAGTGGGCAATGATACCAGCCACCTGCTTCAGTAGATCCACACCTGTGCTTTGGATGCTGGCATACTTATCAAGTGAACAATCACACTTTAAAGCACACATTGCAGCACGGTAGTACGGGAACTAGGCTTGCAGCCAGACTGTTGCAGCTTTAAATTTTAGATTCAGCACAACCGTTATACTTTTGAGTAAGGTACCTGAATTTGCTTTAGTAAATATACAGCTATTTACATGAATAAAATTTAAGTTTGTAAGTTGTATAAATTGAGCTGTGCTACTTTGACCCTTATTTTGTTAATATTTCTGAGTTGTCTAAAGTGCATTTCATTAATTAGGGAGAGAGCTGTGGTGTGACTGTGCTGGAGTGGTGTCAGTGGTTATTGGTTCTGTGTTGCTGTGGTGTGTCAGTGGTTGTTGGTTCTGTGTTGCTGTGGTGTCACGGTGGTTGTTGGTTTTGTGTTGCTGTGGTGTCACAGTGGTTGTTGGTCCTGTGTTGCTGTGGTATGACAGTGGTTGTTGGTTCTATGCTGCTGTGGTGTGTCAGTGGTTGTTGGTTCTGTGTTGCTGTGGTGTGACAGTGGTTATTGGTTCTGTGTTGCTGTGGTGTGACAGTGGTTGTTGGTTCTGTGTTGCTGTGGAGTAACAGTGGTTGTTGGTTCTGTGTTGCTGTGGAGTAACAGTGGTTGTTGGTTCTGTGCTGCTGTGGTGTGACAGTGGTTGTTGGTTCTGTGCTGCTGTGGTGTGACAGTGGTTGTTGGTTCCGTGTTGCTGTGGTGTCACAGTGGTTGTTGGTTCCGTGTTGCTGTGGTGTCACAGTGGTTGTTGGTTCCGTGTTGCTGTGGTGTCAGTGGTTGTTGGTTCCTTGTTGCTGTGGTGTCACAGTGGTCGTTGGTTCTATGCTGCTGTGGTGTGACTGTGGTTGTTGTTTCTGTTGCAGCGGTTTGTGCGGGTGCTGTTCCAGGAGGGAGAGTACAGCTCGATGAAGACTCTGGTGTGGAAGGTGGGGGACAGCGGCGAATCCCTGGCCAAGCTCTGCGCCTCCAAGTTCGGGGTGGCCGAGCCGGAGCAGTATGCCCTCTACTGGCGGGGGGGCGGTGAGGCGCAGCCTGTCCCTCCGGAGGCCCAGGTGCAGGACCTGCAGATCCAGGGTGGAGCTGGCCCCGCCCTCACCTACCAGCGCTGTGACCAGGACCCCAGCAAGACGCGCAAGCTGACCAGAGGTGGCGCCGTGGACCTGGGGGAGTCACACTGAGAGCCCAGAAAGAGAGGGAGGTCTGCATTTGTAGGGTTCTGGGTGGCCCACTGAAGGCCGGTACATTGTTGTTGCTCATGGTGGATCATTTCAGCCCTGATACAGAGACCAGCAATCCCGCCATGTCTTGTAAATGACAGGAGGGAGGTGGTCCACACCCTCAGTGAGGCTTTAATCTTCTTTGTTCTACTTTCCCAGCCCACACTAGTAATATTGTCTCCAGCTGGAGGGAACCTGTCCACCTCTCTCAAAAACTGGAACTGCAGTTTGTAAAGGGCCAGTTCAAGCACAGTCATTTCTAGATTAAAAAATAAACAAAACAAAACCAGCCTCTTGAAGGCATGGTAAATGGACTGCATTTATAAAGCACTTTTATCCAAAGCGCTTTACAATTCATTCACCCATTCACTCACACTCACACACTGACGGTGAAAGGCTGCCATGCAAGGTACCAATCAACTCATTGGGAGCAATTAGGGGTTAGGTGTCTTGCTCAGGGACACTTCGACACGCCCAGGGCGGGAGATCGAACCGGCAACCCTCCGACTGCCAGACAACTGCTCTTACCTCCTGAGCTATGTCGCCACCAGTGAAGACGAACTTTCCACTTCCCATATCCCCATGTTAAAACAAAACACTGATTATTATGTAAAAGACCATCCATTTTTACAAACCCATTCACACACCGCCCTCTTTCATTGTATTAAGAGACAGGTAATGTGTTCTCAATCATCTACCAGTGTTGAATTTCCAACCTAGTCTAAAAACTCAAAAGTGGTGAAACTAATATTTGTTTTTATACAGTCGATAGATCTGTAGTAGCCTGTTTATAAACTGCCAATTCCAGTAGCCTATTAGGCAAGAGGACCTGCTGAGACTGGACTGTTGTGCACGTGTGCAGACGGGCTTCTGTGTTAGTGTGGTAATGCATAATGAATAGGCCACAACTCCTTTGGTTTTAACATCACAACACCTAGCAATGCTGCTTGGCTAGACACAAGCATTTGTAATGTATTTATTTATTTATTTAGCTTTATTTGTGAGGGGGACAGGCCATCTGCCGTCATGTTTTTAACTTCAAAAATACATGTGTATGTGTTTTGTTTCTGGATGAAACCGAATCTGAAAATGTACTCTGCTGGACGTTTCTTTGACAGTAATATGAACGTGGAGAATTCCTGCATGCTGAGTGCCTGTGTGAAAAGATATGCAGTGCCTTGTGCGATGCTTGTGTGTAAAGGTACCGCCGTGCGACGTGTGGTGTTTGTGTGCTGTATTCTGAGCAAAAGCAGTCCCAGTTCACCCAGGCACTCTCCACTGTTTAACAGTGTGCTGTACTATTGTTTCATAAGAACTAATAAAATACAAACATGTACTTAAAGAATGTTTAATCTGGAGGAATTGAGAAGGTATGCTTGTATAGTGGATATTTATTTGTGTTACAGATTAATGGAATATTCCAGAATGAATGAGGAATGCATACTTCTGCAACATTTGTCAGTGCAATTCTCTTGTGTATTTTCTGCAGGAGGGTACTGGTATGCATATTAAATTTAATGTATTATATATAAGCTATTTTAATTACAGCTCTCCAACTATTTAATTCACAATACAGATTGCTTATAATTTATACTGGCACTCATTCACACATTTGGTCAAGTGCAACTGTGATGTCAGGATTCACTTAGCTAATTTAGATTTGTGGTCTACTTTCATTCAAAGGACACAAAATAAATCTGCCAGTTTGAAACTTCTGCAGTTCTGAAACTGACCACTTGAGGGTGACAGTTGAAATCTACATAGGATGAAAAACCACAAAGAGCAAAAGGAGAAATAAAATAAGAAAAGCAAATAATGACAAAAACACTAAAAGCCTATTTTTAAAAGATTACCTAGGGACAGACAATGAGTATAGGTCTAACCAAGTTTGATCTGCACTGTGCCATCTGATAAAAAAGTAAAAATAATAAATGCAAGCCACTTACAACAGTGTATGGCATTTTAATTTTCCAGAACATTGGAAAACAATTTTGACATTTAAAACATTTTGGTATCTGAAGTCTGGTAGAAGCTCAGCATAGCCGTAATTCGTAATTCTTAAATCTTGAGTACAACACATCCACAGATGTTATTTAGGGAATTAGAACATTTTTAGTCTAAAGATAGATGACTCACTTCAGGACATTGCTTCACAGATTCATGTTTTCCCTCATACAGAATTTTGGCAAGAAAAAAAAATCAGTACAAGCATTTGAGCTGCTGAAAATGTTGGATTCCTTGGAGCCCTAAATTCAGTAAGTAAAAGTTTTTAGGAACCAAACGAGGCAGTGTTTCCATTCGGATTTAGGTCCTTAGGATTTCTCAGCCACCTTATATGTGTCCTAATTATATTACAGACAGAAAACTCAGGAAGAGCACAGAGATGGGTTGATTTTATTCTGAAGGTACAGACCCAATTTCCTCAGGCTATTCTCAAACAGTGAAAAGGTTGGGTAGGGGTTTGGGAATGCAAGACACTGCAAATGTGAATCCCAGAATCAACCTTTCATTTTGGATAATAAACTACCTAACTTGCAGTAAAAAAAATCAACTGTATCAAAGGACAGTGAACAAGCAGGTATGCCATTCTAGGATTCATTGGGAAAAAGCAATACAACATCCCACATTTAAACATTTCAAAAAAAGGCCAAGAGCAGAATAATTATAACAATCTTTATTAATATTCATTCCGTTGTGTCCAACATTGCTACACGCATCAAAATAAAGTACAACTTAACCCCTTCTGCCCCAAAAAGTGTAAATGCAATCAATGATAATGTTTTTAAAAAAAAAGAACATAGTGAATGATACCAGAGTAAAATGAAAGCTAGAATAATGCTGTGATTAAGGTGTGAATGAGATGTTCTCAGGGATTGAGCTCCAAGGTGAAGACACGGCAAAGAAGCATACAGAGCTATATAGCAAGAGCTCAAAAACTGGGGTCGAGACCCATCTGGGAGCCACGACGGCTTCTGGTGGGATGTGAGTTACACATGTAAAAGGGAAACGTGTATATTATACAATTCTGACTGACGTTCACACCGGTCAAACAAAACACTGCACAAGTTAGAGTACACGCTGTTGTCTCACCATGTATATATTTAATTCAATTTTTTAAGGCTTACCAGCAATTCCAATAAGAGAAGGGTCACAGGAATTGTGTTCAACCATTAAGTAGGTTTTTGACTTCAAAGGTTTGGGAACCACTGCTCTAGAAATGAGTAAATGGTTCCGATTTTAATGTTAAATTGTGCATAAGGACATATGGGAGTGTTATTCTCTACTAAAAGTCTGGCTGCTACCTCGACAAAGAGCATTGCACCTCATTCACACAGATGAGGTCATGTACCGTTTCCTCACACGTGTGTAATACATCTCCCATTTTGCAGATTATAGCCCTGCAACCTCCCAGGACAAACCGCTGACAGTGTCTGCTGACGTTTTACTAACAGGCCTTAAAAGGGCTCAGCTTACAACACAAAGAAAGAGCTCAATGATGCCAGGCAGAAAGAACTGTCTGCTTTTAAATGAATGCATCTCCTCTGATTGCCTCTAAATACAGAATCTGCGTTTATATACGGAAATTATTACTGAGAACAAATTGGTGTAGGCGTTCTGATTCACAACCTGTTTATCACCTGTCACATAGCCATTATTGCAAGACAAAGAAAAACGGTAATGAAAAGTTTTTGATCAGAGTTTTGTGAGCACAATGCTGTGCTAAAAAATGAACAAATTACAGAAGTACAAAAACTGGGATTTAGAAGGTAAAAAAAATCTCATTGGCAAATACTAAACCTCAATAAAAGCACATAATTAACAATACACAAATATAAAATAAGTTTCTAAAAAAATGTTTGGTCCAGGCTCATGATTATCTGATTATCAGGAACACCTTATTCACACAATCTGCTGACACTGGGAGAAAGTTACAGTACATTACAGTGCTACTGTAATCCTGGCTGAAAGTCAGATAAAATGTTCAGTTTACTGTCACTTGATTTGTCAGCGTTATTAGAAATGAGCCCAAATGCGGACCCTAGGACTGCTCTGACAGTTGAAGGACACGGTCACCTGACTGCCTAACAGTCCGATGGGTACCTGAGAGAAGACTCCAGCTGATGTGTGCTAATTGCTAAATGCTAAAGTACAGCATCTCATCCATCTCTTTGTGGGACAATAAGAAAGTGGCAACTTTCTATGCTGCTAGGGAAACAGAGGAAGCCCACGACTCTGTTCCTTCTTAACACAGACTATGATTATTATGGATTATAATTATTCTTGTTTAAATATATCACAGTGGGGGCTGTCAACCCACATGAGCTGGAGAGTTCATGTTTTCAAACTTATTTTATTTTCACATAATTTTTACTTTGGTAGCAGACGAAATCACCCCGATTGGCTAATATTTCCCCCGAATATAGTTATCTTACCTATATATGCAACAGTTAATTTCATCCAGGTACTGAACTGGCCTTGTAAAAAAATACAAGCAATGAAACTACAGTCAAACCGATGGCAGCTGCATGCCTAAATCGGGTGCCATAATCACACCATGCCAGGACAGACAGACAGACAAACACCTACTGAACCCTTCTCACGCTCTATTAGACCAGCGTGTTGAGATGGTGGACAGACAGACGGACAAAAGTGAGAAAGGCAGTTAAGTACCCGATTGTTGATGTCAGAGTACGCCAGTCTGTCTGTCTGTCTATGTCTCAGGGCCTGTGGGTGTGGCAGTAAGGGTGCATGTTTGGGAAGGGGGAGGGGGGGAGGGGGGGGTCCCTGTGCTTATACCTGTGTTTAACCTGGGCAGGCCGGGGTGGGTGGGAGCCTCCTACCGCACGCTCGCCCCCAGTTTCTCCAGCACCCCGATGCCTTTCTCCTGGTACTCCGCGCGGCTCATCCAGAAGGAGTCCTTGTCCTTCATGATGTCGGCCAGCACCGCCCCTCCGAGGAACACCATGTGCTTCCGCCGAGGCGGGTCTTCGATGCGGATCTTAAACTTCTGCAGGGGACACAGCGAAGGACACCACGCTCAGAGACTGGGTGTGTGGGTGTGTGGGTCTGTGTGTGTGTGTGTGTGTATGCGTATGTGTGTGCGTGTCTGTGTGTGTGGGTGTGAGTGTGTGTATATGTGCGTCTGTGCCGTGTGAGTGTGCAAACAGGGCAGTCTCTTTGTGCTCTCTCGAGAAGTGTGTGTGCGTGCGCATTTCTTTGTGTCTGTCAGCATATCCTTCCTGTACATATGCCACACAGTGTCTAAGATGTACATCAGCAGTGCCTCGGTGTCAGTGCTGCTGCGTCAGTGCGTCATTATTAGTGTCAGCATTTCTGACTCACAGACAGCTTCTCCACATCTCCCTTCAGCACCCTCTCCAAATAAAGCTGTTTCATCTCCCTCTCCAGGCGGGACGGCAGGCCGGGGTACATGGTGGTACCCCCGGACAGCACAATGTGCTTGTAGAAGTCTGACCTGCAGGTGGTGGTAGAGCACAGCATGAAAGATTAATAAAAATGTATGGCACAGGTGTTGCGTCTCATTATCGGGAGTAATTTCTCTAAATTTTAGGAATGCTTGTCAAACAGGTTATTAAATGTCTGGTAATTTGTACTTTTGTCAGCTGTTATTTTTTATTTGGGTCTTTGGGTGAATCTTTCATATAAAGATTTTCATTTTTCATTTAAAACCTTTTCATTTAAAACCTAATGTGCAGGTCTGTACAGAGGATACACCTGAATCGCATGCAGTTCGACTGGAGGATGAAGTCACATAAGATCAAGATGGCGCCCGCGGCAATGCGCAACTGACCTCGTATCGATGTCGGCCGCCTGGATGGTGTTGAAGAGCAGCTCGGCCACACCCACTCCCTCCACGTTGATCAGGTGGGGTTGGAACAGTGCCTCGGGAGCCTCAAACCGCTCGCCCCCCACCTTCACCAACCGACCATCTGGGAGCTGGAGGGACAGAAGGAGGGAGGGAGAAAGGAGAAAATAAGTTTTGAAAACAAAAACATTTTTCTTGTCATTTCTAGTCTCATTATACTATCATTATCTACTTCAAACCTTAATTACTGCAATGTGTGCTAATGGAGTGAGCCATTAAAGGGAAGTGAGCTCTCAGAGCTATCCAAGAGAGGAGCAGCCATGCATATTGATGAACTGCAGCACAGTGACCGGGTTACAGTAGGTCTGTAATGTGGCCATGGAGGGGCTGCATGTGTAGGTTGCAGGGGTACCGTGAACGTCTCGACGAGCACGGTGGTCTCTCTGGACAGCTTCTGCTCCTGCTCGATGTTGTAGCCCACGTAGCACAGCTTCTCCTTCAGCATGCGCACCGTCTCAAAGTCCGCCGAGTGGTTGAAGGCGTAGCCGCGCAGCAGCAGCAACTGGGGGGGAGGGGAGGAGACAGAGGGGGGGGGGGGTGAGAGAGAGAGAGAGAGAGAGAGGGGGGGGGGGGACAGAGACAGAGAGAGAGGGAGAGAGAGAGAGGGGGGGGGGACAGAGACAGAGAGAGAGAGAGAGAGAGGGGGGGGGGGACAGAGACAGAGGGAGAGAGAGAGAGAGAGAAATTATTGTTAGAAGTCAATAGCCATTAAATGATCACAGTAGTAGTGTGCTCAGAGATGGGTTTCAGGCTCAGTTGCCTCCTAATGGACCTGCTGAAGCATGGTGCGCTTAAGAGAAGTATCTTGTTAAAAATTTTGTTAAAATCTTTGTTTTCCACAGTAGACAGGCTGAAGACAGGTGTACTGATTGCATATAGCTTGATGGTTTCCTGCTGTACCTCTTGGTGTTGGCTGACAAAAGTGATAAAAGAGTAGCTTAACTGTTGTTCATGCCATTTTCAAGGAAAATCCAGATTAAAAGTCACTCTAAAAGACACACAAATATTAGGTAGTCTTTGAAAGCCAGGTTACTGCAACCAACAAGGCAATCCAGTGTCATACAATCCAAATCACTCAAAAAGGTCTTAATCTTCTGGGTGGTTCATCCTGTTAAGGCACTGTTCTAGTGTGTGGATGGGCCCCATGCATCGGGCCACACTCTCCAAAATGGATGAGATGTCATCCTCCGACTCAAATCTCTGTGATTTTGGAGCTTGGCTGAGGGCTGCACTATGAAAAGACACACTGGTGACAACCCATGTTTCGACAAAAAACACTGATGTCTTCACTCTTTCGAATCTGCAGTGAGGGGTTGCGCATGAACAACTGGTAATCGGATATTCCAAATTAAGCCGTGATTGACAGCGAGGAAGCCTGAGGAGGTACCTTGATGAGATAGCGTGTGATGTCACGGCCTGCGATGTCCAGTCGGCGGGTGAGGTGTGGCAAAGCGAAGCCTTCGTACACGGGACAGATGTGGGTCACTCCGTCCCCCGAGTCTACCACCACACCCGTCAGCAAGCCTGAGAGAGACAGGAAGTGACACGAGCAGATGGAGGAGAAACGAGAGAGAAATGGAGAGAAAGACAAGGTTTTTAATGTGGATAAGTAGTTTTATCGATAGACAATTCTGGTATAAAAGTATAAACCTCAATAATTATAAATAACAATCCTTATATTGCAGAGATTATTCATGATAAGCTTGGTGAAAATTCTATTTAGCGATGAAGTTTGAGCACACAGGGGCCAAAAGAATCTGATTCCTAAGGCTATGAATCACACATATAGAGTGTGGCCCCTGATGCAGCCAGAGCCAAATCTGACCTGAACAGATATCTGGAGGAAACCGAAGAACCTAAGAAACATGCACACACACAAACACACACACACAGAACTACACACATACATGTGTATGTGCATGTGCACGTGCACACAGACACACACAGACAGATACACGCAGAGTCATTTTAGAAAACAACTTTGGTACCAGAGGACCATGGTACCAGAGGACCAAGTACCACAGATGCAAACAGAACGAGCCTCAGAACTTCCATTGTCGATTGGGAGGGCCAAAGGCAAACCTGGTTTCTCACAAGCCATTTTCAGATCTTTTTTTGGCACTGTGGTCGACAAGTCAGACCCACACAGAGTCAGAGGTGATATGTGTGTGTGTGTGTGTGTGTGTGTGTGTGATGACAGCTGCTGCTTCTTATCACTCTGTTCTTCATGGTGTCAGGCTCTCACAGACGTGAGAAAGACACTTCCCTGTGCACCCATGCAGCTTCACAGGCAGACTCACAGGCATCCAATCGACCAGCAGGGTGCAAGATGAGACACTGACATCACAGCGACTGAAATCCTCCCTTCCCTGGGTGAGGCTAGCGCCAATTACGCGTCGCCCCAGAGGGCTGCTAGTTGGCACTGGCACATTCAGGACTCGGTACCAGACCAAATCCACACACTAGAACAGTGCCTTTACAGGATGAGCCACCCAGCAACCACATCTTAACCATGGAACTCTGAGAATCAGCTAGTGATCGGAGAGTGAGGCTTCAATAGGTGGAGCCACTAGTCACTCACTAGACAGAACCAATCAATGCTTTTCAAACAACTGCCAAGGAACATCTTTTGTGCACAGTACGTAATACGTACTATGTCTCTCCATTGATCTACCAATTGACTGGCTCTTGAAGCCATAGAAAATAGTATCCATTATCTTGGAAACAACTTTATGGCAACAGCCATGCATCGCCGTGCATCGCCGAGAGATGCTCACCCTGGGCGTAGAGCGTGAGCACAGCCTGGATGGCAATGTAGACACCCTGAAACTGGTAGCTCTCAAACATGACCTCTATAATCTTCTGCCGGTTCTTGAGCGGGTTCATGGGGGGCTCTGTGAGCAGGATCTTGCAGTCCGGGGGGGAGATGTCCAGCCGCTGGGGGCCAAAGGTGTAGTCCCACAGGTGGCGCATGTCATCCCAGCTGCGGACGATGCCGTTCTCCATGGGGTAGGACACCTCCAGCAGGGAGCGCAGCTCACTGGCCTCATCCCCCACCATCAGGTCCTGAACACAGGGCAGAGAGAAAGGGGAACCTCCCCTGGTGACTCACAACAGAGCTCAGAATAATGGAGAAGTGCAAGAGAGATCATACCCAGTCAAAAAAAGAACAGCTCAAAACATAAGTGTACCGTATATTTTCAGTGCTATTCCACTTAAGATACGGTCTCTCTCTCAATATGGCCTGTGCCTGAGCTAGTCCCTGCATGATAGTGGGCGGCAGTGTAGTATAATGAGTAAGGAACTGGTCTTGTCACAGTTCCGATTCCTGAGTAAGACACTGCCATTTTAACCTTGAGCAAGGTACTTACCCTGCATTGCTTCAGTATTTATCCAGCTGTACAAATGGATGCAATGTAAATGCTATATAAGTCACTCCATCTGCTTAATGCCTGTAATGTAATGTAATGATGGTCTGGTATGCACAGCCAAAACACCTCTATCAGGGTAAAAGCCATTCTTCTCATCCCTTCATTCCATCTGCAACATATATTTAGGACGTGGTATGGATTATATAAGCATTGGCATGGCTGTGGGAGGTATGCAACTGTCAAACTCAGTAAGATAATTCTACAATTTTAATATCATGCCTTAAAAAAAAATCATCTTAAAAGGCTGTTTACTGGTGATTGTCGGGTAAGAATTATTTCATGCCACAATCGGTCAGTCGTCATTGGCAGTTCCATCAAGTGAGCTCTTGTAAACACTACTGTACCTCGCACAAGCTATTCAAAGTTCTGTTTTAAACTTCCTCATTTCCCAACAGCGAGATCTAACATTCAAACAGAACACAGTTCAGTACAACCATGAGGCACGGAGCGGTCAATTAGCGCTTGAGACGGCTGGAACTCACCACATGGTCGTTGATGCAGTTGTTCTTGCGCAATAAACAGAAACACGGAAGAAGACAGGGACAGAAAAAGAAGAGATTGAAAGAGTGAAAAATAGAGGGAAAGTCGCTAAAATAATAGAGAGCAAGGACGGGAAAGAATTTGAGGAATCAGAAAGCACTATGCTGAATCTAATTCTACACTCTCTCCTCTCTAGATACTAAAAGAGGGGTGATGATGCAAAGATGCTCTTCATCCCAAATTCTCTCGACAACAAGAACCAACCAAGAGATCTGCTACCTGTCACCAAAGAACAGCAGACCAGAGAGTGAGAGCCAGCTTTTGAAATGGCACACACATTCTCCAGTGGTAGTTAAGTGCGGTTCCTATTGTATCCAGTCAATGTTGCAATAAATGTGCACGTAAAGCATTGTATGGATGCTCCCCACCCCCCTTCACCATAATGGTCTCACCTTGATCTCAATGTTGCCCACTTTAGTGGATGAGCGGATGATGGGCCGGCCCACCAGGGCGGGGAAGATGTGTTCAGGAAAATTGGAACCAGCATATCCGCACTTGACAAACTGCAAAAGCAAACGGGAGACTGAGTAAAAACAAAAATTGAGGGATGAGTTTGCATATTAAAAGCGTGAGGAGGTTTAAAAACAAAAGAGAATTATTGTTTTTCCTTTTGCCAAATGTCAACTTTTGTAAGTGAGCTTTCCAACTTACGAGCTGCACAGTATTCAGTGGAAAGGTGTCTGTACTTGTCTGGTGGCCACGATGCATTCCATAGCCTTGAGGAAGGCATTCCACACAAATTGAGGCACGCAGCTTTCAGCAGACCACAGTGCATTATCACCAAATATTATGAAATGCAGCAACCTAATCATTTGGTTTTGGAAGCGATCTGACACACACTGATTCACAATGCACTAAGGATATTTCTAAATGACTGCTGTGATTAGAGTATTTCACAGTTGCATAATTAAGAATTGTGTGTCTGTTCTCAGCTCTAAGTGGGATTTAGAATCATTTCACTGTAGTCTGTCTAGTGACAAGTGGGAGTAGTTGCTAAGTGACATGTGAAGGACAACACAAAATACACTGCTGTAAAACAAATTATTAATAATAATAATAATAATAATAATAATAATAATAATAATAATAACGGGAAACAACAAGATGTATAAAAAAGGAAGAAAGCCCCAGTTCCTTTTCAACTTCCTACTCCGTATGTAGTTTGAGACCACATCACCTTGTATGGCAATAAGTTCAATGCAGCACAGAACTAGGCTGAACTCATACCTGACGCAAACAAATGTATACATTTCTAGGCTACTGTCACACACCACCCACAAACAATTCAGATATAATTTCAAAGAAAACGGTAAACTAAAAAACGACAGTGCAAACGATAACCTATTTATTCAACACACCTTAGGTTGTAAAATAAAGTGATTTAGCAAGGCATTTGCAACCAGCCAGAGAATTATAGAACTAGACTGGATCAACAGATATAACGCTATATGAAGACATCAAATTCGGAAAGCGTAACGAATTAATACACGGGCCATTTTGCATAATTCTTCACCCGGGTGAGTGCTCGTGATAATGTTCAGATCGTATAGCTCTCTGACATCATATCAGCTGGTTGCATATCATATCGGTTTTCCAATGTGACAGATCGACCTACGTGCTTACAATAGCAGTTAGTTGGCCATCCAGAGAAGCATGCGAAGTGGGCTAATCACGCACAGTATTTATTTAGGCTAGTTGATAGCTGTCTGTCAAAAGCTTTAGACATCAGCACCAAGCTAAACACTCGTCCTATAGAGTAAGAGATTTAATGAATGAATGGAAGAAAAACAATAAAATCATGCTTACCCCTGTGCCATTGTCACAAACTACTACTTTTCTTCCTTGGCTATCCATAATTCGCCGCCAGCGAACACCGTACGAGCGCAATGAAAGGGGAAAAGATCAACGCCTCAAAAAGCCGTTTCGGTGATTCTTACTCGAGCATCTATGGGGCGAATGACGGACAAAAAGCGGAAATGCACTGGACTGGTGGATCAGAGGTAAACGTAACATCCTGCGTCTAATTTTCTTTAGATTGCGAGTGTGACGAAAGCGGGGATTGAGCTGCAGCTAGAGCGCAGTACGTTTCAGCGCCTGTCTGTCGTTTGGAGCAGGTAGTGGAAAGCAGCTCGTTCGGTTAATTCAGTCTATTTCCTAGTTACCCGACTCTTTAGCGTGGTATAATGCGAATTGCCAGATGAAGAGCTACTTTGCAAAATCAGCTCTCACATATGTTGTAAACATGTCTGCGCTGCATGAAGAAAACGTGTAGTCGTATACACAAGAATATAGCAATTTCGGATTGTGTGCAGCCAGACGGCCAGTGTGATTTTACTCTTAAACTCTCGAATATTAATTAATAAATTAAGATTTGTGATGTCACAGATGATGTCATTTCCATGCAGAGGGCACAAATGCAGAAAGCACAACTATGTTTGGAAAATCAACCCAACTTTATTCTAGTTTTGGTCTGTGTATACATTTGATCAAAGACTTTTTAACATCGTGCTCATCCAGGTCACTGGTACACAGGACCCACTGGTCTATCCAGCTGATTTCAGCTTCTTAGATAAAATGCAATCATGAGCAAAAACACAATTATGCATTACAATCAAAAATTGACATACGGTTTTCAATAGCTCCAGTGGGAAGTATACCACAGCATACATGTAAATGTGTTTAACTGATTGGTTGCCACACAAGGAAATATGGAGACATACAGCAAAATATATTTCTGAATGGATTCCACCAAATAATTACAAGCGTCTTTGTTCCAGTTATATGGCTTAATTCTATATGATAAACCGTGTTTGCCCACTGGATGTCCAGTGACACCATGGCACTGCAAGGGGAGGATCTGTGGAAGTTGTGAGATGGCTACAGCAAAATGAACGAATACTACTAGCAGTTTGTTTTTTTTTAAAAAGCCCCACTAAAGTAGCATTGTCTGTGCCTAACACCATACCTTAATATGATACATTCATTCATATAAGTACACCTTATATAGTGATATTTGGAGGAAAAACCCTGAATTCTAAATGTAATTAATTACATGTATGCCAGCAGTTTAATATGCAGCACCTATAATTAAATTAAATGAGACGTCCATACAGTAACTACTGTGTAACCGAAAGTACAGCTACATTATAACACATTACACATTTACAAGGTTGCCATAATGACCCAATGCAAACTAGGTTTGCGTTAAGTTTCTGGCAATTAATTAAGATCCAATAGTGGACATTTTGTCTGTGAGACATCAAGTCCACGCCCCTGGCCCCAAAAGTCTGTCCTCACAGAAGTGCAGGACAAGCTGGAACTTTGAGGAGACACGCAGGTTTAAACTGACAGAACAGGCGTGCGCACAGACCAGTCGGCCACAAGACCCAGCTCTTAAGAAGCTCGCACAGCCTGAAGGTCCACAAACACTGATCCATATTCCCTCTGGGAGTGGAGCGAGAGCTGGTGATTGGCTGATGTCATGTACACCTGAGCAGGGCACTGTATGAATGAACTCATGACCAATTAATGTAACGTGTGAGGGCAGTTGAAGGAAGGTGTAGTCCAAGATGGCATTTTTGTTTGTTTATGTGGTTCATTTCCGTGTGTGGCAACATAAGTGTGTGTTGTGCATGTGTGCGTCCTGTGGGGTAAGGTGTAAGTGCTTTATTTTCATAGTGTGGCATTGTTGTGCACCCTCAGCACCAGCAGGGGGCGTCCCGCTTGCTGAGCTCCAGTAGCTGAGCCTCCACTTCCTCCGCATCCTCTGGGAACCTCTCAGTGAAGGAACTGATGAGCCCCCCAGCACTGCCCTCGTACTCCACCAGCTCCACGCTCTCACCTGCAAACAAAGCACACTTATAACCCCGCTCACTTCCACAGGGAACACACTTCTACCTGCTCTCACTTATGGAACAGAGAATACTCCTCTACGTCGCCTACACGTTGGCGTTTCACTGACCTTTGACCCGGGTGTTGGCCTGGACAAACATTTTTCGAGCCTCCTTGCGCAGCAGGACCGTCTCCCGCAGGCGCAGGAAGTCATGTGACCCCGTGGAGGTGACCTCAGAGTAGCCCTCGTACAGAGCTCTGCCACCCTCTACGTCTGCCGTCGATTTGTGCACCTGAGATTCAGAGGAATTGTTTCCCGGAATTTGAGTTAAAAACGGCACCAAATCACCCACCCACTAGAACAGTGACCCCTCATGGCATCATTAATAAACATTAATTATGGCCATTTAGTGTATGAATCATGTCCACTGTAATATCATAATAATGCACCTGCTCCTGGGACCTGTGTCACGCTGCCCACAAGCACCACCGTACCTGCAGTTTGCAGAGGAACCTCTTGATGGCGTCCTTGCCCACAGTGTGGATCTTGCTCCTGTCCAGAGTAATGAGGGCGTCAGGTTGTCCGTCTGCCCCCGTCGTCTCCTGCAGGGTGACCAGGCCCTCGCCCGCCTCCAGCAGCACCCTCAGGATCACGAAACGGGCCTGCATGTGCGCCTGAGACACAGGGAGACCGCAGGAGCCTCAACAGGAGTCCGACAGGGCGAGCGGTTCTTTCAGTGTTCTTTCACCTCATCCCAGATCAGTACGAGTGTGCGCTGTTCTCAGACCAGTGTTAAAACTGCACTGTTCTCAGTCCAGCGTGAGTGCAGCCCTCCACGCGGTTCTCACCTGCCTCCAGCTCTTGCTCTTGGGTGTGTAGAACTCCAGGCCCAGCAGGCCGGCACGTACCATGGTCAGCCAGTTCACGTACACCACCTCCTCCGCATCTGTGCCCTCGTGCCCAAAGATACTGAAACACCCACACACACACAGCGACAGTGACACACATGCACATGCGTGCACACACACACACACACACACACACAACACCCTAGGAATTGCGATAAGCTTACCGTCCCTTTATGGAGAGACGCAACCCATTTTGGCACATACCCTCAGTATTACCCACTCTGATTCCACTACACAAACAGCATGTTAAAGGACAGCTTTAGAGGGAGTATGGGCGGGCACAGGAGCCTGGTGTACCTGAGCACCTCCTGGATCAGACACAGGTAGAGCCCCACGCACTCCGCCCGGCACTCCTCGTAGGAGGAGGCGATGGTGGAGAACTTGCTGTCCCACGTCTCGCTGCCTTTGTACCAGGTGGAGATCTGGGGACGGACAGCGCGGTCACCAATGAATAACACACCACACACACACACATACCGAATTTACCAGGCAAATGGCCAAATTATTACTGAACCAACAAAATTGCGGGATTAGCCAGAGCAAAAACGGTAAAGGCAGACTCTCACCAGCTCTCCAGTCTCGGGATTGCGAACACTTTCCCGCTCAAAGTTGAAGTTCCCCTTCTCATCCTGAACACATTCAGATAAAATGGTGAGTCAACACCGAGGAGTGTTCATTTGAACACCTACATACATATTCTGCACACATACTGTATATAACAAAAATGTTATATAAATAAGCTTCTCCCTTCCACTTTCTCCCAATTTACAAAGGCCAATTGTATTCACAAGCCCCAAATACACTTTTTACAGTAGTAATATCAGACCAGTACATTTTGTAAAGGAGTAGCTACAGTATGCATTTAACTCCATACATCCAGTTCAACAAAAAAAATCCAGGGAATTGAGGACAGAAGTGGTGAAACCATCAACAGCCAAAATAATTATTATAAAATAGACCATAAATGATATACAAATCTATTTAATGTTTTGTATTAAACTACTGTCTAAAATGGTTTTGTCAACTAACATTAAGCTGGTGTTAGTATTAAGGACCAGGAACAACCAGTGCTAAACTGAAGACACTGGGCCGTACTCCTCAGACAAGTGAGAGGTACCGTTATCGGGCTCTGCTCACCTGGACAAAGAGCTTACCACTGCCATGACCCAGCAGCTCGTGAAGCCCCACCTGCACCTCGAAAGATGGACCCTTCCACTTAATGTACAAGTCCTGAGGAGGAGACAGGGACACAGACTGTACCACTTTTTTGTGAAGGGGGGGGGGACCAACAGGGCTACCAACGAGGATTAATATTAAAATATTTTCAGGTGAAGATAGAACATGAAATGAAGGTCAAGAGACAGAGTTCTAGAAATGGCCGGGATACGGATGTACGCATAGAGAAAATGGGCACCTTGTCATTTTCCTCCAGGAAGGTGAGTTTGTCCTTCTGTGTGGCATAGGCAACAGCCAGGACGTTCCCCAAGGACACGTTCTTGAAGCCCTCCGTCTGGCGGATATCATCGTCTGCAACAGACAAGATGCCTCCTTTCAGCCTACAGCCGTGGCTCAGATTACCCTCAACTGCCACATCAGAAAGCACCCAGGGGCCTTCCCCCTTTTCTCAGAGAAGAAACCTGATCCTAATGGAGGTTTGAAGCAGTGTTTTGGGAGGAGGTGGGCAGCGGGCAAAGACCATTCATGCTGAATGCTGAATATTACCACCACAGAACAAGTGGTTCCCCAGCCAGATCCAGGTATTTGCTGTGATCCACCTCAAGCACACCCGATACAAAAAATCCAGCCCTTGATTGGTTGCATCAGGTGTACTTGAGACAGAAAACGCATCAAATCCCTGGAGTCAGGGGTCCCCGAAAGAGGGGTTTGGGAGCCACTGCCACAGAACAGTGTGCTGTGTCTGCGACCCTATGACGGGCCCGGGCTCACAGTTTGGGATGTTGATGCCGGCGGGGATGCCGCTGCCGGCGAAGGTGAGCACGTCGAGCGAGGTGAAGTCGGGCCGCAGGAAGATGTCCTTCTCGAAGGCAGGCGGCCAGGGCAGCTCGGGGAGGAGGACCTCGGCAGAGCTGACCAGCGAGGCGAAGCGAGCGCTCATGCCCTTATTCACCACCGCAACGAACCCTGGGGAGAGGGAGAGACAGCGCAATATTGCCATTTTTTTCAGGCAGTCCCGTGGGCACTACACACTGCACTGCCACCCATCTCTGATCCAGCGATCAGAGACCTCTCCAAACCTGTAACGGTCCTCCGCACGGCCGCTCGTACCTTCAAACTCCCCCCGGGAGCCGAATGGGTCCCTGTAGCTCTCAATGAAGCCGATGTAGCTACGAAAGCAAATGTACAAAGAGCCAATCAGGAGGCGCCTCCTTCCCTGCCCCATGACTGCACGCTGACCTCGCTGGCAAGCACTTAAGTGCGGTTCGTATTCTGCTTACACAGCAGTTAATCACTTACTAAGATAAATAAGGTGGAGAAACTGTATACTAATTGTTATTGTTATAATAACAATTAATACCTGCACTCTGTAAAATTCAAAAAATAAAATAAAAAATTTAAAAGTCAATTTTACAGTAAAATACAGCAGTCCAGCCCTCACCTCTCCACTATGGGCCCTTTGTCTTTGATCCAGTAGCGGGAGCCCTCCTTATGCGCGTCCACCGAGCCGTAGGTGAAGCTGCGGGCGTACTCCTCCAGCATCCGCTTCTGGCTGTCATTGGCTGCGTGCGCCTGAGGGAGGGAGGGAGGAAGCCAGGGATGGAGGAGGAGAAAGAGATTTATTTACTTTCAAACAATCTTATTTTCTGAGTAAATATGTACATGCTAATCTCATATTTAATGCGACATGCACGTAGGCACGTACGTACACACACACACTTCCTTCTGGTTGATTTTTAAGACACAGAATATTTAAATATGGCATACACATTAAAACAGCCTGAGACAGGCAAGGTTGGTGCTAGCAGCCTTACCGGCGCGTTCCACTTTACAAGGTAAAAAACACCATAGTGATGCGATTGCTGAATATTTGGACGGAACACAGTGCAAGGACTCACCCTGGCCTTCTCCAAATTATCGCTGACTTTCTTCATGAGGGGAGCGTAGTCGCCCCGCTGAACCACGAACACGGCGTCCCCGAACTCGTACCTGCCACACCTGGTCTCCCCCTCGCCATCCACCGGGCTGTCTAAAAACCCAGGAAAAATCTGATTTGCATCCATTGTAGTGCATAGTTGACTGATTTCTGTACAAATTTTCATTGTTACGCCTGTTGTTTCAGTTTCTCCAGAACTGTCAGAATATCACTTAACAGTTAATTTTTTATTGATTTATAAAATATATTGTTGATTCTTTATGAAAAATACGCATTTCTGGAGCTTTGTAACAATGTGATTTAAAAACAAATATGTGCAACTGCATAATTGTCCTACTGGGTTGAAAACTCTTGTGGAATCAACATTGTTGCTGTACAGAACAGAGACTCAGTGGGAATGTCAGGTAAATGCAATTCTGCTCACATGACTATATATCGCGACTTTTGCAGCTTCATAATATATTCACACAATAACCAGCTCTGAAAATGGTCTGATAAGGGATGTTATGGCATGTGCAAGTGATTGAGAGGGAATTTTCAGCATGCATTAACATTTCAGTCCTGGAAAAAGTTAATGAGACGATAACACTGGGATGCAAATGCATTGTTGGCCGATGCTCACCTTTCTTTTCGGCAGAAGCCAGGCGCACCTGGTAGCACCTCTTCCCCTCGGCTGCGCCCTCCTTAAACAGGCGGGTGTTGTAGGCACTCAGGTTCTGCAGGAACGGCACGTTGCATTACGTTCATTACAGGCGTTTAGCCTGTATGACTTACACAACTTCATCTAAACATCACATTTACATTGCAGACATTTATATACTGAAGCAATTCAGGTCAAGCACCTTGCTCAAGGGTCCTATCTGGGGAATCGAACCTGTGACCTTTAGGTTACAAAACCAGTTCCCTACCCATTACACTACACTGTATTTTTCATTTCATTGTGTCCATTGCTGTCCTACACTGCCGGATTACATCACACACGTGACGCACAGGGCCGAGTGCAAACCCGCTTTCACAGTGGCGTTTACAAGCACAGCCATTATTCCCATCTTATTTGGAAAACTCAAGCGTTCCGGTTACGATGCAGCCCATGTAAACACATTATTCCGAAAAGCAAACCCAGTTATGCCCCTATTAACATGCAAAATCTAAACTAGACAGGTTGCTTATGCCTCCAAAACAGATATTTTAATTTCTGTGTTAAAAGAATTAAACCATACATGTGCAGCACATGGACAGAAAAAAGCATCAAAACAGCAATGCTTTTAAGCAGACAAAATGAAAGTTTGTGAACCACAGACCAAATTAGAACCCTGAAAGCAAATGCATTTTGCCTGCCAATCTTAACACATGAACCCACACAATGAATTTTAATTACAATTATTAATTACAAAGATTAAAAATAGGATGGAAGATGGTAAATCTGGTCTTTGGGGGGGGGGGGGGGGGAGAGACTACAGAGACTACTAAAGCCAAAATAAGAAAATATGATCAATTGTACTAAAGTAAATAATTAAAAATTAATCACCAATTGAACGCTGAATGTTGACAGCTCTAATTTTAAGGCAAAGAAACAAAACAATACCAGCAGTTCACTCTGAGCAAATTTTAAACACTTTATTCAAATGGAAGAATTATCACGCTAACCATGTACACAGGAATGAGACCGCCAAATTAGTCCTTTCAGGACGCATGTAAACGGAATAATCAGAATATGAGCCCAACCAGGACAGGGATCGTTACTCAGAATATGGTGTGCGTGTAAAGGTGGTCTGTGTGAGGGAGACAGAGTCTCTGACTCTCATCGCTCGTTTTTATTACTGTGAAGTATAAAGAACCTGTGAGGCCTGGGCGTGTATCCTGCGCTCGTTAACGTTCATATCTGTACAACATGTCATATGTTAACTATTTCTAGTTGCTAGATTAGAGCTGGTTAGGGCAGATTGTCCTGTGCAGTTACATTACACTACCAGACAAAACGAAAGAAAGAAAGAAACAGAAACTATGATTTACCATTGTATAGTTAAGCCTGATCGTTCAATGTATAATAATGCTGTAACGCTGAGCTACAGCGCACTTGCATTACTCTACAGCACTACTCCACATCTTCAGTGACACAATAGAAATGTAAAAATCTGTGGCATTTTTATCATCACAAACGTGATCAAGTGGTACCATGTTTTCTCCCCCACCTTAGAGTCCAGGAATTTCTGGGCCAGTTCGGCATCTTCCAAACAGCAGTTTCCTGAGAAGTAGGTGGTGATTCCCTGGGGGGAATAAACCGACAAACATTCATCACACAAACTCTTGTCTTGGCACCGCGTGATAAAACGGTGACAAAAACAGTGACAGCCCGCGCCGGTTTTGTCATTGCTTTACTTGACCTCACCCAGGTCATGTGACCGGACTTGCCATGCCCCTTCACATAACCTGGGTAAGGTAAATCAAGCAATCAAGCTTATAAAGGGTACATAGGAACACACGCGCACACACGTACACACACACACACACATATATATTGACTCTGTATTAGTCTCTGGTGTGACTAAAACAAAGCTGTTGGCCATCTTCTTTTGGACTGATGTGAGCTAACCACGTCATCCAAGAGTAGGACTACGAGTCTTGAGTTGAATATGAGTTGTGCCTCGCTTCCTTTGGCCACAGAAAGAGTATAGCGGATATGCTGTAAGCTTTAGACACTGTCTCTTATACGAACACCTGGACAGCAAACATACGGTACTGCAACGGCAAGGGTTCTACCTAGAGTAGATTCTGAAAGCATTTGGACAGCAACGCCATTTACTGTTTTGGCTCTGCACTCCAGCACATTGGATTTAAAAGGAAACAAAGGACACAATATACTTTCAGCCTTTAAACAAAGGGTAAAAGTTCAGACCGCCAGCTTTAATCTGAGGGTATTTACATCCATATTTGGTGAACATGTGTAAATCCAATGTACTGGAATGCAGAGCCAAAACAATAAAAAATTGAGTCACTGTCCCAATTCATAAGGACTGCGGAGTACAGCCAATATAATGCAAGGCCTTGCCTTGTCCCCCAGGCCCAGCTGTTTCTGTTTGTCCTCCAGGGAGTACATGAGGTGGGCACAGCTGTTCCACAGGGCCTCCATCTCTGTGCGGTTCTCCTGGAAGGCCTGACTCTGCCACACCAGAGCTTTCACCTTCTCCTGAAACACAGCAGACACTCGGTCAGCACACGATGCTACACCAGACCTGAGTCAAATACGTATTTGTTTTGCATTCAAATACTTTTCTACACGTTACTGACCTTGTCTGGTGTATTGGAACCAATAAAATAATAATGGAAAAGTGCAAACCCCACCTTCTGGTCATAACGGCAGGCTCAATTACACCAGGCAAGATCAATAGGGCACAGAAAAGTATTTGAATCCAAAACTATTATGTATTTGACCCAGGTCTGCGCTACACACATTCAACAGACGACCACACACGAGCTTTACGGCCCAACTTCCAACACAGGGGTGCAGTCATGTACAGGAAAGGTATGTAAAGAATCCTGCCATACATGTAGACAGTCAACTTTAAATCATCACTTCACCATCTCATTTACATAAACGAAACAGCCACACTGACTGAACAAAACAAGAAACGGAAAATATGAAATAGAAACCGAAGCAAAGAAATAACCTCTGATAACCTCTAAAATACTAGGGGCAGAAACAAACAATAAAGCAATGAAACCTCTTTTAAGCATATAAAATGTAGAAATAACCAAGATGTAGTGATAATATGAAATATTCATTGAGCGCACGCACCATTATGTACTTGTCATCATTTTGTATTTGTCAGTTTCGTTTTGAGCATAATGGATGAGCTAATAAAAGGCATATTTGTTTGAGATATGACTATTCTGCCTGTGCGACTGCTGCCAATCACAAAATGACATGAGCAAAAGGGTTCACTCACATTTCTAATGTTAAGTTGGCAGCAGTGGCATTTTGAACAATACATTTAGAGCAATTGGGCAATGGGAATGGTACCTTAACTTAAAATATATATATATATATTTATTTTAAAGGCAGGTCCAAATAAGATGAGTTTATTTCAGGTTTGTAAGTCACTCTAGATAAGAGTGCCTGCTAAGTGATTGTAATACGGTAGTGTTTCAGTTGAGGACCGCACCACTATGCAGTGTAACATCATTAGTGTTCCATAATTGTGTTCCCCCATCGAAAATGTTTCATAACTAATTTAAGAATTATACAACACATCATCAGGTGTTTGATAGTCAACAAAAGTAACAACAAAAAAGACCACAAATAGAAATGCAATATCTGAAAAAAATGGGCTCCTTAAAAGTTAGACAATGCACTGCATTGGTTATATTGAATCAGGCCAAAGACACACATACTAACAACTCTTAGAGCACCAAGATAAGAACTTACCTTTGGGAGGTTGGGAATGAACTTGGTGTCACCAAATGACTTGTAGTTTCCCATGTTGGCATAAAGCCCGGCAGCATAAACCAGGAAGGCCTGAACAGATAAAGGTGAAAGTTGACTGTGGAGTAACCTCAACCCCCCACCCCCATCCCTCCCTCCCTCCTATCCCCTACATCTTTCACCAGTGTAACTTCATCCTCCACCTCTCTTCGCAGACAGATCACTTTACATTTTGGATCAGAGGTGGCTTATGACTCAAATTTCACAAATGAGTTACCAAACGGATCTCCTAACCAAACAACGTTGTTGATGGCGCACCTGGTACTCCTCGGGGCTCAATCCAGCGGCGGTCGCCACACCCTCCAGCTGCGCAGGTGGCTGCCGGCGGAACAGTTTCTGGAGCAACACGTAGATGGAGGCAGACTCTGGCGACGTCTGCTGCAGCACCACAAGGCCACCGTACCAAGCCGCTCGGGAGAGGTAGTGAGCGTACAGCTGCTCCTTGGGTGTCAGCTGCCGAAAGGCTTCAGCGCAGTCCAGCGGCGAGATCCCAATGTCATTGGGTAGGTAATACTGGGAGTCCACCATGATGCAACGCAGATTTTGCCTCTGAAACGCAGACCAAACACCTGCTGCCCGAAGAGCGGGAGAAACTGGATCAACATAACGGTCACAGCGACTTTTCTGCCATCCAGAAAATAAGTCAATTGCGAAACCTGACAAACCACATGAGCATATACGTTCAATAAATCACATTCGAAAGATGCAATATAATGAATAGCCTTAAGCATATATGCTAACAATATTAGCTATACAATAAATGTTCCCCTCGATCTACAATTAGTAGAACAATTGTCTTTTTGGTAGTCTGTGCATTTTAAATATGAAAATAATTATTCGATTCTCACGTCTACACAAAACAGAAACAGCAACCGAAACCATGAACCAACCTTACACTATAAAATAGATCCTGGTAAACTTTACATTTACCTTTCGGTCCAGCCAGGCTATTTATAAGAATAGAATTACCCTTAATTTTGAGTTTAAATCCAGTTTGAATATTTGCAGCATAAAACAGACAGGTGAATTCAGCTATCGTTACCTACATAACTTATATAGCTAACGTTATCGTAGTTCACGGTAATCAGTGTTGCCAGATTATTTAGTGCGAGCTTTAATGTAAAGTTACCTAGAGCTGTTAGCCATAAATTAGGATTGCCAAAAAGTTAGCTAGCTAGACTAAGTTAGCTCACTCAGATCGAAAGGGTGCGAGTTTTGTTGTAACTATTCTAATACTCTTAAATTTGATTACCTTCGTGTATGAATGTTCGGTTATACTCCTTTACAGGTTTTTTCGCTTCCTTTTCACAAACTGCACTCTCACCCTTTCGCATTTACTTCCTCCTTTCATTCATTGCCAGCTCCGCCTCCAAGCCAATCAAATGGTCGTTACAATAACTGACATGTATCTTAACCTATCCAAAGGACATACATATCATACACGAACAAAATAACGGCTAAATAAACCAATAAGAGTGAGAAAATTCTATAACTACCCAGTGTAGTCTTTAAAGGAAATTGTCACGTTCTCTGTCGCATAAAAAGACCTTAATATGAGCAAATCAATATAGAATGAAGATCTTTGGCTGAAAGTTCGTTAAGCTATAGGTATTTGGTAACTTTAGTTGAACTACTAATAAGCTAGCTACTTATAGTCAGCT
This sequence comes from Anguilla anguilla, assembly GCF_013347855.1. Classification (NCBI taxonomy): domain Eukaryota; kingdom Metazoa; phylum Chordata; class Actinopteri; order Anguilliformes; family Anguillidae; genus Anguilla; species Anguilla anguilla. Next base: position 30,752,076 of record NC_049209.1, read on the forward strand.
AGAAAGTTTGAAAGTAACTATGGGAAAAATACAAATGTAACGTGTAGCTAGATAGTAAGATATTTCAAAGCCCGACATACTGAACCTCTAGCCTCTTTCACATGACATGCTTCACTCAGATTTAACGTCACTTGTGTCAAAACCACCAGACACAACCAAAATATATCAACAAATCGCATATATAAACATAAAAAACATGTATACTGTAGCGATTTCAGTGTGGAATCATTTCTTTGAGCAATTGTGCTTATTTATTAACATACAGCGTAAACGCAGCTTTTGAACAAACACGGGATTCATAGAACTGCGCGCGCGTAGTTCATTTTACACGTTCTACTTACAGTGTAACCGAGTTGTCCGGGTTCGCCTAACTGTGATATTAATAAAATTACAAACGCGGAGCCAGACCATCAAGTCAACGTCAGCCACTCTTTATTTATTCCACTGAACTGTGATCTATTCCCTTTTAACTCTTCCTCCTCTGACGGAAGTTCGCCAACAACCCAACACTACGGTAACGCAGGGGGGACAACATACATGACACAGTCTAACATAGAAATCTGTTACGCAGTATCTGTTGGAGCCGTGCCCGTCACAGCTCCTCTTCAGTCGCACTCCTGCACTGCTCAGGCACTCTCCGGCCAGCTGGTGGTCGTGGTCCAGGCGGTCTTGCAGCTTGTCCTCAGCTCCCGCCCAAACAGCAAGGCTGGTTTGCAGCCCACAGACAGCCGTCCTGTGTGACATCAGGACCACGGGCAGGAGCAGGCCTCAGTCACACTGATGGTGAGTGGTGAGATGAGCATGCGGTTGAACCGCTCTGCTAGCCTGTCACTCTGGGGGGTTTCTTGACACCGAGGTGGCAGCCGACTTCGGAGAAGAGCTGGCTCTCAAAGTTTCTACGTTGGTCAGAGTGCAACTCTTCGGCCACAATGAACCTATACACTTTGTTGTACGTCGCTCTGGATAACAGCGTCTGCCAAATGTCTGTAATGTAATGTAATGTAATAGAAGAACATTATAGCCACCCAACACTCCGCCATCACTGTGAGGGAACCACGTATGCTGGCGGACCCTGTGCAGGGTCTTGTTTACCCCAAAATGGCCGACCCTGGGCATCCTATGAACACGCTGCAGAACTCTGGACTGGGGGCACTGTGGCACTTTTGTTTACTTTTGTTTTTGTAGCATTGTCTTTCGGTCATGTGCAGCACATTGGGCTACAGCCACTGTATGAAATGTGCTATATAAATAAAGATTGATTGATTGATTGATTGATTGATTGATTGACAAGCTCCAGCCGTTAGGCACTCGCCGACCACTTCCTGTACAGCAGGCCCTGGTGCAGCATCAGGCAGTCCCACTAGTTCACCAATGCATTCATACCTGCAGAGATAGCAGACAGACAAGACACCGCAGGCTGCTGCCCCTCCTGCCTCCACTGCAGCACCATACCCACATCCAGGTCCTCTCTGCGCCTGCAGAAGCTGAGCAGGCTGCATCTCTTCCAGAGTGAAGGCAGTGCTGGCCGCAGATACTCGTTTGGGAGCAGTCTCAGTCTCTGGTTCTCTTCTCCGATCCTCCTTCCGCTCTGCATGCAGTGGCGGCATTGACTACTGGCACAGAGGCGGCATGATAAGCTGTCTGCACTGTTGTGCTTCTTACCCGGGGGTGCTCAAAGACAAAGTGGTAGTTCTGTAATAGCTCAATCCATCGAGCTATCTGGCCATCGAGCTATTCACATGGCTTCTCCTACCATTGTTATGCAGATGACACACAACTCTTCTTTTCTTTCCCCCCCTCGGCCACACAGGTCAATGATAAGATATCTTCCTGCCTGGCTGACATCACCACCTGGATGGCCAGCCACCATCTGCAGCTCAACCTCAACAAAACTGAGCTGCTCTTCTTCCCGTGCAAGACCTCCTTACTTCGTGAGCTCTCAATCACGGTTGATGGCACCACAGTAACTGCCTCTCACTCTGCCAAGAGCTTGGGGGTGGTCCTGGATGACCAACTGGACCTCAAGGAGCACATCAAGGCAACATCACGGTCCTGCAGATTCCTTCTGTACAACATCAGAAGGATTCGACCATACCTGACGACGCACTCCACCCAGCTGCTCGTCCAGGCTACGGTGACCTCTCGCCTTGATTACTGCAACTCTCTCCTTGCAAGCCTGCCAGCTTGTGCCATACAGCCACTACAGATGGTTCAGAATGCCGCTGCCCGACTCATCTACAACCTTCCCAAGTTCTCCCACATCACTCCTCTGCTGCGATCACTCCACTGGCTACCGGTCGCTGCCAGGATCCGGTTCAAAGCCCTGACCCTTGCCTACACTGCTGCCAACAGGACAGCCCCCATCTACTTGCAGGACATGACTCGATTCTATGTGCCTGCTCGACCACTCCGCTCTGCGGCAGCAGGGCACCTTGTAACCCCTCCCACCCGCCCAAAGGGATCACAGAGCTTCTCCACCCTAGCTCCCCAGTGGTGGAACGAACTCCCCGTCCCTCTCCGAACCTCCCCCTCACTATCCATCTTCCGCCGTGGCCTGAAGACTCATCTCTTCAGACTATACCTAGACTAACCACCACCACGCTGTATATTTCACTCTAAATCCCCCCCTCCCTTTTTTCATGACACTTGTTACATGTTGCCCCATCCCAGCACTTTTTGGCAATTTGTATTTGTCCTAATACTGTAGCTTATTCTTCTGCCTAGTTGGCTTTGCAGAGGTTAGGTCTGAATAGTGTTCACTGTGTGAACTAAACTGTGTTCTTGGCTAGAAATAGCTGTACAAAATAAGTATTGTACCTTACTGAGCCTGTGTTTAGCAGTTGTCTATGACCATGAAATGCACTTTTGTACGTCGCTTTGGAAAAAAGCGTCTGCCAAATAAATGTAATGTAATGTAATGTAATCTGCCCCTCTGGCTCTTTGAACCTCAACAACCGTTGCAGTGCAGCGTGGTCCGTGTGGACCTTGAACTCACGGCCTTGTAGATACGCTTTTAAATGCTGTGCTGCTGCTACCACTGCCAGCAACTCCTGCCTGGTGACACAATAGTTGCACTCCTCTTTGCTAAGGGTATGACTGAAGTACACCACCACTTTCTCCCCTTCTTCTGTGAACTGTGACAGTATACCTGTCCCCCAATGCCTACATTGCTAGCATCAGTTTCTAAAATGAACGATTTGTCAGGGTCCACTGTAGCTTGGCCTAGGGCAGTGAAAGGGTTTGGTGACAGGCTGGAGACAGAAATCTCTCAGTCTTTTCATTAATAGCAAGCACAGAAGCAGCAATGCTAGAAAAGCCTTTAATGAAATAGCTATATTACAAGGCTAGGGCCTGGAAGCTACAGACCTCTCTTTGTGACCTAGGAGTGGGCCATTTCTTTATCATCTCTACTTTTGCTGGATCAGGCCATGTGGGTTTCCTCCGGGTACTCCAGTTTCCTAACACAGTCCAAAGACATGCAGATAGGCTAATTGGAGACTCTAAACTGCCCATAGGTATGAGTGTGTGAGTGAATGGTGAGTGAATGCTGTGTGTGTCCTGTGATAGATTGGCAGCCTGTCCTGGGTTTATTTCTGCCTCTTGCCCAATGCATGCTGAGATAGGCTGCAGCACTCCCCATGACCCTGCCCAGGATAAGCGGGTATATATAATGGATGGATGATTCTAATCATCCAAACAAAATTGGTTGAGAAAAAACAGGGAGTCAAAATCTGGTAGGTGCAATTTTCTGCAATTCATCTCTTAATACACTGTGAGTATTTGCAAATTTTTATAACTACTATAGACAGGAGAGGGGGGTGTTGTCGCAGTTCCCTTATTCTAACCACCAGAGGTCACCAGAGCCCCAGCCTTAGTGTGTCCCATTTTTGTCTGTTCGGTCACCCTTCATTGTTTTTTTCCTCATTATTGTATCATTGGTTTAGCTCACCTGTTTTAGCTCACCTGTTTCTCAATGTATTTAAGTTCTTCTTTCTCTGTGTGTCATTGCTTGGGCTTACTTTTTGTTTGCATGGTCTGCCATCCTCAAGTTTCCCTGTGTCTAGTTTTATACCGTGTTGTTTCCCCAATGTTTGTTGTTTGTTACTTGTTCGTAGTTGCCCAAGTAGTGTTGTTATTTCATGTACCTCCGTTCCCTGAGTTTTCCTTCGCGCCTGGACCCTTGACTATGTAACTGATCAGATTTTCATCTGAGATATTTACAGACTCAGTGATATTTATTCTACCATCATGTAATGCAGTTGGATTTGAAAATAAACATAGGTGAGCAGTCTGCCTTCCATATATATATTTTTATTTATTCAGATGGAAAGCAGAGAGAATTAATGAAGGGACCACAGGTCATAGTAGAGATCGAGCAACCAGTCACACAGGGGGAATCGCATATGGCCAGAGAGTCAACTCTGGATGGTGGCAAACTTCTCCCTGCACGGGTGGATGGTATAGACCTAGTTAACCTATTTAGTGTTATCTCTGAAGAAAATTGCATACATCTGGCCAATTTAGGTAGTAAATACTACCGTTGTGAATATTTCTCAAGTCATTCTGTATTCATGTTTAATGCTTATGCTTATGTTGGCAGCTAAATATTTTTAGCGACTTGTATACAATAAGAAAAATACAATTTGTATTTGACTATAGGCAACAACAAAATGATGACTAATCAATGGGCTATAACTTACAAACCATCTTCACACATTGTTTGCAGACAAAGCACATGACATTTTTTGCCATTCAAAATGGAATGGTCACGGGTCGATGTTTGATGAACCCAAATGCAGCCTCAGACAGCGGAGTTGCGAAACTACCGTAGGAGATGTTTAATGCAACGGTACACAATACAGCAGGCAGTCTCATAGTCAGTTCGTGCAAAAGATCAAAACCAGAAAAATCCACCAAAAGTACCAAAACAGTAGGCAAAATCAAAATCGAAAAACAGTTGAAGGTCAAAAACGGGAAATCAACGAAGCAAAGATGGCAGGCAAAAATCGGTAGTCCGAAAACAGAAGATGAAGCACGAGACAAACTGACAGGCGAAAACGCTGGAAAGGCACTGTAAACAGAGGCACAATTCGGCACCAAAGAGCAGGGGGAACAGAGAATATATACGAGGTGAACCAGGTGAGTGAAATGAGAGATAATTGAACATGCAAACAGGGAACAGGTGAATGAAGTGCGATTGATTAACTAGTGCGTGAGAATGCAACCCGAACAGGTGAGAGTGAGGGGGGAGAGCGAGTTAGAGGAAACCACGCCCATAGTACAAACCAAAACAAAGATCGTGCAGGAGAGAAACAGATAACCAACCAAAAGGTGAAATGACAACAGGAACATAACAGGAATGTTCCCTGAGATTATGGGGGGTGTGGGGCTGGAGGGGCTCAGGTCCACCTAGCAGCTGAAATATGTCATTACAATAAACTTTGATTACCTGAACAAATGACAGGGGTGGAAAGTCCAGGGGTCAGAAAGTAAAAGTCCTGCCACGCGTTTCTTCCACCCACCAATTAGTTCTACCTCCTGGCTGAAGAATTCTGCTTATTAGCAAATCCTAGTGATTGCAACAATGGAGGACTTTTCTTTCTTAAACATGATTTTCCACCTCAGACAAATGAAACTGTAATGTGATGTGTTATGTGGTTTTACTGCCTGTGGTTTGCCCCCCAAGTCTACGATTGTAACCCCCTCCTCCCCACAATCTGCAATGACAATCTCCCACTGCCCACCACTCAGTCCTCCTCACCTGTTACCTTTAGGTCACAAGGCCAGTTCCTTTCCACTGAGTATACTTCCTTATACTACACTGTTGGCAAACTGCCAGTTTTCCTCAGGCCATAATCAATACCCAGTATTAAATGGCATAGAGAGCTTGCCAACCTTTCAAAAGCTGAAGGTTTTCAAAACCTTAAAGCTCTACAGCAGGGGTGGCCAACCCAGGTCCTGGAGAGCCGCAGGGTCTGCTGGCTTTTGTTTTTCACTCGGCACTTAATTGATCAATTAAAGCAGTTGATTACACAGTTAACTCACCTCACCTGGTTTATTTTGTCTAAGTAGTTGTTGTATTTAAGGTGAAAACAAAAACCCGCAGACCCTGCGGCTCCCCAGGACTGGGATTGGCTACCCCTGCTCTACAGTGATAAAGTCATAATGTTCTGTATGAATTTGTACGGAGCAAAATGATTGTGAAACCAGCAGGCATTTTAAGTTGAATGGCAAGGTTGAGGTATTTCAATAATGCTGCCCTTTTTGGAGTGAAAAATGCAGAAATTCACGTTCCACAGGAAAATGACCTTTTTCTCTCTGGAGGTCTACAGACAGACCTTAACTAACCGTGACAGAAATAATTTAATAGAATGATGGTGATATTGGATTTAGCCAATATCACCATTCAGGTACGCTGCATGACATTTTTGTACTTAAAAATGATCCATTGAAGTCTTCTTTTATGAAGTCCATGAATATATCATTTGGATTTTGTGGCCATTCTAGATGTATAAATAATTGTGTGTCATGTCATTAAAAGGTAGTCAAAAAGCAAATACGTTTTGCTTTGGCTCGTGCTTGCTAGGCAAAACTACTCTGGCTGAAATTATTAGACCTTCACCAGTGCTCTCCCTTTTCATTAAATTTAAATTCATTAGGCATCATTCACAAAACATGTGTACGATCATATTTGTAAACTGTGTATAAGAACATTTCCAAGAACATTTCGGCATTCATCGTTTTTTTCTTATCTGTATTTGTTCATGGCTGTTTCCCTATGCTAATCACACACAACAGGATTGTACATAAAATTTACAAACAGTCAGCATTCATCATCTCATACACCTGGGATATGCACATGTGTCATAAATCCCATATTGGTTTTTCATAGTAACATTTTTGAGAACAAGACTAAGAATAATTTTAGAAAAGTTTTGTGAATGAGGCTCATTATGCACCAATTCAAATATTTAACACCTAAATGTACAGTATGTTCAGGGAGACAGTGAAAGCACTGGTTTAGCGTACTGATCCTCCCCAAGACCAGGTACAGTGGTTGCAGCTCTACAGCATAGCACATACTTAGCAGCCATGCCGCTCGAGGGGGCAGGGTTTCAATTGTAGGTTCTAATTGTAGCTTTTCAAAAGATTTAACCAAGGCTAACCAAAAAAATAATAATAATAAAAAATAAAAAATAAAAAATAATTTTGTCAAAAAGTGGGTAACATTTCCTTTTATAGTCCCCTAAGTACTGGGTATTTGCCAGGTAAATATGTGGCGAAAACATCAGGTTACTGGGTAAATAAGGGAAAGAGTAAGAAACTAAAACTGAAGTACTCTGGAATATCCATTACAGTATCTGTCAATTCAAGTGACTTATAGTTAACAAAGGTTTAGGTTGTTTATAGCCTGAATGTAATTGTGTACTTCCTAGGAAATTAGACAATACTTACTTTCTAATAGAGGTATTTACAAGAATTTATTATCTAAATTCCTTGGAATCACACAATTACACTCAGGCTATAACCTAAGCCTTTGATAACCACAAGACAGTTTTTTTTTGTATTCACCTATTCTTTTCCTGGGGCAATTCAGTACCATATTACTATCATCCAGTAATATGATATTCTTCGCCACAAGCCTTCCCAAAAAGCGTACTAAAGGCATACTTTTATAAACTTAATTTATTTGCGTAGTCAATTGTGCAGGTCAGCTATGGCCAGGAGTCTACAGGGACATGAAACAGTTTGCCTTAGGTGGTAATTAAAGCAATCTGGCCAGCACTCGGAGAGGCTCAGGGCATGCCAACTGTTAAAATCTAAAAATCGCAAAGATTCTTAAAACTTAGAGCCCTACAGTGATGAAGTGATGTTTGTGTGAATTAGTACAAAGCCAAATGATTGTGAAACTGACAGGCATTTTGGGTGGCGTTAAGGAATTTCAATAATGCTGTGCTTTTAGGAGTGGGGGAAATGCAGAAATTCACGTTTCACAGGAAGATGGGGTTATCTTCTTCTTGAGACCTATAGGCAAGCTGAAAATAACAACTACATATTTTAGATGTCCAGTGATAACCACGGATCCTCCCACTTTGCAGCAGGTATTTAAGACGGGACTCCAGTGAAGCAAGGTACTGCCTGCGATCCTCTCTGCTTCCCAGTTAGCATCTCTGATCCGAGCATCATGTCTCTCTACTCCGCCAAGGTGTACGGCACACCCTCCCTCTCTGCCCCAAAGACCCTCAGCGTTTATGGGGGAGCCGGGGGCAAAGGGACCCGCATTTCCTCCTCGAAGGCGGCGCCTCTCTCCCGCGGCTTCAACCTGGCAGACGGCCTCGACCTGCACGTGTCCGCCAATGAGAAGGCCACCATGCAGAACCTGAATGACCGCCTGGCCTCCTACCTGGAGAAGGTGCGCTCCCTGGAGACGGAAAATGCCAAGCTGGAGAAGCAGATCCGGGAGTGGTACGAGAATCGCACGGTGGTCACCCGAGACCTGGATCCGTACTTCGCCACCATTGAGGACCTGAAGCGTAAGGTGAGGCTAGGGAAAGGGGGGGGGGGGGTGGTAGCACTAGGAATGGCGAGATGCATCTCATCCAGCGGTTAAAAATGCATGTAGGAAACATGCTTTAGCTAGGTAATATCAGTTTGGCACAGGAAGTGCATAGATTATTGATACTTTTGTATGTCTTGAGGTGAAAGTTTTTGGTTGGGAAACTGAAGTTTAATCATCACAACTAAACTGATTTTGGATTGTAATGGATAAAATGCTGCCTCAGCCATCCCCGAAGGATTCACATACTGTTGCAAAAGTTCGAAAAATCCTGTGGTTGGAATCAAACCATGTTGTACAGTACAAATGCCTAGCTATTTGCTGAAGATGAGCTGTATGTATTCCTATAAATATGTATCCCTATGAAACCCCTTCATAATGGATTTTTACCCTGTCTTGACCCCTAGATTCTCTTGGCTACTAAGGCCAATTCTAAGGTTATGCTGGACATTGATAATGCCAAGCTTGCTGCCGATGACTTCAAGATGAAGTAAGTTTTTCACTCTGGCACTGGATGCTATTTTTCACTGCAGGGCTCCAGTTTCTTTTACAATGCATTCCATTCAAGAACTTGTTTTTTTTTTTTTTAATTGTTTGCTATTTCTGTCCTTTTGGATTGTTCTTTCTTTCCTACCTTGTCAGCAACCACAGCCTCTTACAGTCAAGCAGCATTTGTATTTCCCTTTAAAATGAACCTCTTACTCTTTTCAAACACCTGAACATTCTACATTTTCCACCAACAAAGCGTGGCAGGTTATGCAAACACCACAATTAATGGAAATTTTTTTGTTTGCTTCATTTGATTTTTGAAATTAGATTTTTCATTATTTTATTGAAAAGGTAATCATGTAATCATGAATCAATCAGTGGATGCTGATGCCAAATGCATTCCAGCATGTGTGTGTGTGCGTGTGTGTGTGGGTATGCTTGTGTGTGTGTGTGTGTGTGTGTTTGTGTGTGCATGTGCATGTGAGTGTGTGTGTGTGTGTGCATGTGCATGTGTGTGAGTGTGTGTGTGTGTGTTTTGACAGTCTCTATTGTGACACTCAACAGGTTTGACAACGAGCGCGCCATGAGACTGGCAGTGGAGGCAGACATCGCAGGCCTTAGGAAACTTCTGGATGACCTGAACTTGAACAGATCAGACCTGGAGATGCAGTATGAAGCACTGACTGAGGAGCGGATCACCTTGAAGAAGAACCATGAAGAGGTGAGTCTGGACCATTCATGATCATCTGTGTTCTCACTCCAAAAACAGGTTTCCTTTTCTTAATTGTGTTAATAGTCCCATTGAATTTTGACTTAGTGAAAAGAATGTTTCCAGTTGTTTTTTTCCCAGTGCCAGTCTGGTCAGTGATGTTGGTTGCATAGACTCAAAAACTCTTGTTTACTAAAACCTGTCTGCAGGACTTGATTCTGATGCGGACACAGATTGGAGGGCAGGTGAATGTGGAGGTGGATGCAGCGCCCTCTATGGACCTGAACCAGGCCATGACAGAAATACGAGAGCACTATGAGGGCGTGGCAGCCAAGAACCGCAAAGACCTGGAAGTGTGGTATCAGAGCAAGGTAATCCAACACTGCAAAGCTGTCAGAGACTGTTGCAAATGTTTTAAAGGTGAAACCACTGTGAACCGTATGATTAAAAACAAACCAAATAAATTATGATGATGCTAATAATAATAATAATAATAATAATAATACACATGCAAGCTGTAAGTGACACAGACATTGCAAATGGCAGCACATTGTTGTTGATAGAACCATCCCTCCTAATGTACAATCATACATTACAAATCATAGGTAGCTTCCGACACCCATCCTCCTCAAGTAATTGTCTTTGCCATATTAATATGATATGGCCCTTCAGAAAATGACTGCGAACAGGTGCGTCGTAGTGGGGGGGAAAAGTGGGACTGACTACCCTGGGCCCGAATGGGGGGAGGGCCCTCGAAAAGCCTGGAATGATGCGTGAGAGACATGCATCAAGAGAGGAAGGGGGCCCACAGAGACTGCTTATGTATAGGGCCCAGAATTTTGTGCTACACCCCTGACTACAAATAGTGACTTGTTGGGACAGAAAGGATTGATCATGTCTAAATGTGAATCCAGGGAATGTGATGGTTTGGTTCGGTTTGTGACGGTGTGGTTGTCCGTACAGGTCGTGCCCGTTGAGAAAGAAGTTATTCAGCAGAACGAGAGCCTGTTGATCAGCCGCACGGAGCTGAAGGACCTGAAGAGCACCGTTCAGAGACTCAAGATCGAACTGCAGTCCCACTACAGCATGGTAACCGCCCGTCCCCACCGCCATCTCAACACTGGGCTGTTTTCGGACTGTAAAAGCTTCTGGCGCTCGGCCCAAGTGGTCATCCTACGCTAAAATGAAGCGATGAGCTGAAAGAATCACCAGGCAATACAGAAGTTTTCCTTCAAGTGTCTCCGCCAATGCAACATTCAGTTCTGCATCACGTGAGGGTAGTAGCCTAGTATGTCACTAGCCACCAAACACCTAAATGCACAGTGAGCATTCTAAGCAAGCAGGCAATACCTCTATATGCCACTGGCAACTGAAATGAGATAGTTTGGTATCATTCATTATCTGAAACATCTTTAATACAGCTAGCTAGCGTTTAGGGTTCGAATTTACATTTTCAAAATGGGAAAAGTAAGGGGAATTTAATTTTATTAATAGAAAACTTGTTTGATTTGTATGATTATGCAATCGGAATAGATTATAACTTATTAATCTCAAATAGAGAAATTTCTCTTACCACCTGGAGCATACACACAAAAAAATATTTTGAACACGACACTGACGAGACCATTAATGAACAAAAATAACTGAGCCTACTTTTGGATATATTTTTTTTGTCGGAAACGAGATGACATATGAGAAAAAATAAATCCCTCACATTTGTAATTCTCTGCTTTCAGAAAGAATCGTTGGAGGGAACCTTGATAGATACACAGAACCGCTACGCGAATCAGCTGGCTACCCTACAGAGAACCGTCTCTGGCCTGGAGGACCAGCTTACGCAGATCCATGCCAACATTGCCAGCAACAAACTGGACTACGACCAGCTCTTGGACCTCAAGACCCGACTGGAGATGGAGATCAGCGAGTACAGGAGGCTGCTGGATGGGGAAGAAAGGTGAGGCAGACAGAACAGTCAAACGGTTCAGCACTGATTTTTCCATTAGCAACATCACTGCATTAGTGGGTGCTCTGTGATACCCATTTAGCCATTACTTTTAAAGACATATAGAACAGCAAGATATGAAAAACAAACTAAAGTGATACAACATGTAAATGTGTTTCCCATGAGGTTCACTCATGGCATGTACCATTAATTTTTCTGTACCCTCTGCCAATTGCATTTTCTTGTTTACCCATTTTTGCGTGGTCACAAACATTAAGTACAATATGATCATACTTTTGGGGTTTGGGAAAGCTAAAACAAACATCTGTGTAGAAGGTGTTGCTAATTCATGGCAGACATCTTGTTTGTTCACTTGGTCTTTTTTAGCTTTATTTAATCGCATAGCTCAGCTGAGGACTGAATTCTCTTTCGTAGTAATGACCTGGGGATTGAATATTATTTGAAAATTCAAGGGATTTTGTAGCTAGTCAGATGTAAGATGTACTGTAAGTAGCTGGTCAGATGTTTAGCTGCTGGGGCACTAGATTAATTTTTTTGGCCCAGAGGCCCCATCAACACGTAGCTTTCGCAGGTCTCCCATTCACATTCTTACAAAGCCCCCACCTCTTTAGCTTTGGCAATTTACATGTAACATGAAAAGGGTACAGGGAGGTGTGGATGTTGGCCACTTTAAAATGTAAACACCATAACAATTACAAAATAATAACGCACCAATATTCTTCTTTCTTCCTTTTCTTTTTTTTAACAGCACAACTCAAGGTAAGCAAATTCATGATAAATAAATTTATAAACAGTGCGATCCGTATGTTTTTTTATGTTGCATTATTATATCTGACAAAGGTTGTTTGGATAACGATTGCCTTTGCGGTATGATGTGGCGGATCTTTTTTTAATTGTTAAAAGTGATTAATTACATATTGGGTGACATAACTAGATTTACTATTTTTCAGTTAATTGACACTTCCTGTATGTAGGCAATGAAGGAACAATAATCCATGTCTTTGTTTTTCCTTTTTAGTCGTAACCAAGGTGATCACTGTGGTGGAAACGGTTGTGGACGGGAAGGTTGTCGGAAGCTCCAGAACTGTTGACGTTGATGTTGACACTGAGGATTAGTAATAAAAAAAATGCATTCCCTGGGCAGTGTGAAATCTCATGTTTGGAGAATTTCGTGAATCTCTTTCAAAGTCTGGTTCGTTTTTCGTTTTGCTTTTCATCCCAATCTCTCACAAAAGTTCATCATAATATCAATTACCAGCACAGCCCTAGTTGCAAGTTGCAAAAGTACTCCTTTGTGTTGTTTGGTTTAGCCTACTGATGGCCACAGTACTGTTTTTTGCAAGAAACTTTATGACAAAATTATGGCAAAACTATGTTCTAGCCCTGTCCAAATGTTGGGAAATAAAGATAATTCTTCCTTTATGATGTTTGAATGTCTCATCATTTACTGTAGCTTATGTCAAACTCTTGATTACGGTGTGAACATATTTCTTTTACAGTCTAAATTACTTGACATAAATTATTGGTAATTATCCATTATTGGTCATAGCAGGGACAGAAATAATAACAACAATCAGGGGATATTGCCAATAGGTTTTATGCATAATGCCTGAAATGTTTTCCTATGAGTTTGACAGAACTTGCTTGTAACAGTAAAATGTTTCATCACAAAACTGTTTTAAAAACACTGTCGTCATGGTGTTTTCTCATTTCAAAATGGGAATCGCATCGGCATCTTCCTCAGTGTTTCAGAAACATTTCGTTTTCACTGAATATTAGTGAAGCAAACACAAATCCCCGCTTTTCACTTGCTGACCAAAGAAAAGTATAAAAAGAACTAAAAATGCTTGCGTGCTAGAAACTCTTAAGACCAGACCTGATGAAGATGCACTGCAAGTGAAATGCCACAATTAAAAAAGCCTGGTTTGGAGGTATTAATAGTGCAATCCCTATTCCTTATAGAACATGTTTACAGATGTTTAGATTGCTGTGTTAATCTGGCAGAAACAGAGAGGGATGCGAGATGTTGGTAAAGATCCACATTAGATATCTTTCCTGGACTACTATACACTATTTCACACTCCCTCATCTTGCCTGCAGAAGCAGCTTTACATTTTGTGCTGTAGAAAAACCTTGCATTCAGCTTGCATTTTGCACACTTCACGCTTTCTTTCATCAACAAATAAGTTCTTAAGTAAGTGTGACTAAAATCTAGCTTTTTAAAATCTAGATTGTGATGTTGTCCCTTAAAAATGCATTTTCTTTAAAATAATTCTAATTGATCTGTATATTTAACATTAATGCATACAACATGTGATTACAAGAAGCTATAATTCTTTAAGGGATATCAACAACATGCAAATATTTCATGAACTGAACGTTATATAAGTCATGTCTTTTAAATTATTCCCATCTCTTCTTTTTATCTGTCCCTCCCTCTCTTGTCCTCTTGTGCACCTTGTTTTGGCTTTTTGGTTTCGGCTCCGCTGTCTGTCTCAGTTCTCGGTTTATTTTTAATCTGCATAAAAAACAAGAACTTCCCTAAACAGGAAATGGCCTGATTTCCATTATTAAACTGCGTATTGACCACCCAGGCCTTCTTTCATCTCCCAGCCAAATCCCCACTGCCAGGGTCCGCTGGAGATGAGATAAAGTTGTCCCTACGTGCCAATGCCTTCTAACCCCTTCCACTCAACGGCCCGCTTGCCAGAGCGATTTAAACCGCCGTGCTGCCTCAGGCTGTCCCGTGTGCTCAAAACATTTTGGTTTCGGACTTGCAGCCTGGTTGCGTTGTGTCATCGTAAGTCCGCATTTCTGCAGGTTCAGTTCAGCAGACAGGCTGCCCTCCATTTATTCGTATTTATTTTTTGTTGCTATATTCAGACAGAGAGAAAAGGTGCTTGGTTAGCAGCAGAGCTGGCCCTTCCATTGGGCCATACTGGCTGCTGCCTAAGGCCCTGGCATGGCTACAGAGCCCCCGTGTGGTGTTTTTTTATTTATCATTTATTATTTTGGGGCCCATTTACAAAATCTCACCTGGGGCCCCAAAGATTCACAGGCCAGTTCTGGTGAGAGGGTGCCATGGCAGAGGATCAAACCATGCCCACACAAGGAATTTGCATATGGCTTGGGAATCAGCTGCCCTATAGGCTGTGCCACCGCCCTGTCCCGCCCTGATGTACAACATTCTTAAAATGTTACTGACACGTATCCTCTGGTGTTTTTACGTGATAACGATCGGGGCCTGTCCATCAATTTTATGTTGCAAGTTTGTATGCTACATGTCTGGAACATTTTTCTGTGACTTTGACAGGATAGAGCTCTGCCGTGAGGGAGATATTTGACTGTAGTTGCTTTAATGATTTTGCTGCTGCAGAAAATGGATACAGTATGTACTGTATGCTCTGTAAACATGGATAACTGTAATTAAAGGCTTGTGTGTTTCAGAGACATTTACAAGAGCAGTGAAAATGAAGAAGACCAGACAAAAATCTTCTTCTTCTTATTGCTATTGTTGTTGTTGTTCTTATTATTATTATTAGCATCAATAACAAGCAGGGTGACTTGGTAAGAATTGGAACTAGCAGCTGATTTCTTGTTACCCTACATAATTGCTCTCCCCCATAACTAGCCACAACCCTATACAGTCAAGTCTGGAAAATACGTGTGCTAAAGCTTTACACTACCCTCAGCCTCTTTATGCCTGCAGCCCCTCATCGCCTGCTGGGAGTGACCTGGACCTTGGGCATCAAACCCACCCATAGATACTCCTGCCTACTGTTATCCCACCTTGTGGTTA